>NW_006921771.1:4376373-4380543 GCF_000298275.1 Orycteropus afer afer
GAAAGATGAGCCTCTCAGGTTTGAAGACACTCAAAATATGACTTCAGAAGAGATGCCTCCTCAAAGTAGATTTAACCCTAAGGATGAGGATGGTGTGAAGCTATTGGGTCCTTATTTGCTCATAAAGCATGACTCAAAATGGGAAGAAACAGCTATAAACACCCATTCATAGTCAGAACATGGAATGTATGAAGTATGAATCTAGGAAAATTGAAAGTTGTTGAAAAGGAAAAGGAACAGATAAATATCAATATCCTAGGCATCAGTAAGATGAAATGGACTGGTATTGGCCATTTTGAATCAGGCAATTATATGATTTACTGTTTTGGGAATGACAAATGCAAGAGGAATGGGATCATATTCATTGTCAAAAAGAACATCTCACGATGTATCCTGAAGTACAATGCTGTCAGTGATAAGGTAGTATCCATACACCTACAAGGAAGACCAATTAGTCAGATTTATGCACCAACTACTAAAGCCAAAGATGAAGAAATTGAAGATTTTCTCCAACTTCTGCAGCCTGAAATTGGCCAAATATGCAATCAAGATGTATTGATAATCATTGGTGATGGGAATGTGACAGTGAATCAAAGGACAATCATGGGTAGTTGGAAAATATGGCATTAATCACAAAAATGATGCCAGAGATCACATGATGGAATTTTGCAAGACCAATGACTTATTCATTGCCAATACCTTTTTCAACAATGTAAATGGTGGCTATACATGGGACCTCACCAGATGTAATACACAAGAATCAGATTGACTATATCTGTGGAAAGAGACAATTGAGAAACTCAGTATCTTCAGCCAAAACAAGGCCAGGAGCTGACTGTGGAACAGACCATCAATTACTCATATGCAAGTTCAAGCTGAAGCTAAAGAAAATTAAAATAAGTCCACAAGAGCCAATATACAACCTTGATCATATCCTCCCTGAATTTAGAGACCATCTGACGAACAGATTTGATACATTGAACACCAATGACCGAAGACAAGAAAAGTTGTGGGATGACGTGAAGAACATCATCCATGAAGAAAGCAAAAGATCATTAAAAAGGCAGGAAAGGAAGAAAAGACCAAAATGGTTGTCAGAAGACTGCAACTTGCTCTTGAATGTAGAGTAGATAAAGCAAATTGAAGAAATATTGGGAAAAAAGAACTGAACTGAAGATTTCAAAGGGCAGTCTGAGAAGACAAAGTAAAGTATAATGAACTGTGCAAAGACCTAGAGTTAGAAAAGCAAAAGGGAAGAACACACTTAGCATTTCTGAAGCTGAAAGAACTGAAGAAAAATTTCAAGCCTCAACTAGCAATATTGGAGTACTCCATGGGCAAAATATTGAATGAACAGGAAGCATCACAAGAAGACAGAAGGAATGCACTCAGTGAGTATATGAAAATGAATAGGTCAATGTCCAAATATTTCAAGACATAGCATATGAACAAGAACCAATGGTATTGAAGGAAGAGGTTCAAGCGACACTTAAGGAATTGGCAAAAAAAAAAAAAAGGCTCCAGGAACTGATGGAATACCCATTGAGATATTTCAACAAATGGATGCAGCACTGAAGGTGCTTACTTGTTTAAGCCAAGAAATTTGGAAGTCAGCTAGCTACATGGCCAACTGACTAGTAGAGACTGATTATTTGTGCCTATTCCAAAGAAAGATGATCAAAAAGAATTGGATCATTATCAAAATTATGGATAATATGGAAATGATCAAGCAATATCATTAATATCATATGCAAGTAAAATCTTGCTGAATATAATTAAAAAATGGTTGCAGCAGTATATTGATAGGAAACTTCCAGAAATGCAAGCTGGATTCAGAAGAGGATGTAGAATAAGAGATATCATTTCTGATGTCAGATGGGTCTTAGCAGAAAGCAAAGAATACTGGAAAGATGTCTACCTGTGTTTTATTGACAACATGAAGGCATTCAACTATGTAGATGTTAACAAATTATGGATAACATTGCTAAGAATGAGAACTCCAGAACACTTAATTGTCCTCATGAGGAACCTATACATAGACCAAGAAGCTGTCATTTGAGCAGAACAAAGTAATACTGCATGGTTTAAAATCAGGAAAAGTGTACATTGGGGTTGTATCCTTTCACCATACTTAATCTGTATGCTAAGCAAATAATCTGAGAAGCTGAACTGTATGAAGTAGAATGCATCATCAGGATTGGAAGAAGAACCATTAACAAACTGCTATATGCAGATGACACAACCTTGCTTGCTGAAAGTGAAGGGAACTTGATGCACTTAGTGATGAAGATCAAAGACTACAGTCTTCAGTATGGATTACATCTCAGTATAAAGACAATGAAAATCCTCACAACTAGACTAATAAGCAACATCATGATAAATGGAGAAAAGATGGAAGTTGTCTGGGATTTCATTTTACTTGGATCCACAGTCAATACTCATGGAAGGTAATCAGACATCTTACTGCACTGGGCAAATCTGCTGCAAAAGACCTCTTTCAAGTATTAAGAAGCGAAGATGTCACTTTGAAGACTAAGGTGCACCTGACTGAAGCCATGGTATTTTCAATCGCCTCATCTACTTGTGAAATCTAGATAATGAGTAAGACAGAAGATGAGTTCATGTCTTTAAATTGTGTTGTTTGTGAAGAATACTGAATATACTGACAAAGAATAAACTAATCTGTTTTGGAAGTAGTGCAGCTGGAAAGTTCCTTGGAAGCGTGAATGGCCAGATTTCATCTCACCTACTTTGGTCATGTTGTCAGAAGGCACTATTCCCTAGAAGGATATCATTATTGGTCAGCAAAGTAGGGGAAGACTCTCAAAGAAATGGACTGACACAGTGGCTGCAATGATGGGCTCAGGGATAGCAAAGACTTGAGGATGGCGCAGGACCAGAGCATTTTATTCTGTTGTACATGAGGTGGCTATGAGTCAGAGCGGACTCGATGGCACCTAACAACAACAAATACCTTCATGTAAATGTTTATAGCAGCTTTATTCATAATTGACAAAAAACCTGGAAACCAATCAGATTATTTTAAAACTGTTGTATCCACACAATGCAATACTGCTTAGCAATAAAAAGGAGTAAACTACTAACATGCAACAACATGGCTGAATCTTAAATAAGTTGTGTTAAGTGAAAGAAGCAAGATTCCAAGACTATTCTTTTCATGTTTGTTCTTGATTTATTGGTTTTTTCCTTTTTCTCTTTTTTTAAAGGTAAATAAAAAATATTTACCACAATGAAAATGTAAATATGTATCTAACAAAATATTAGACATTTCAACAATCTTATCCATATAGTTCGGACAATGAACAAGGAAGACTGAAGAAGAGTTGATGCTTTTGAGTTGTGGTGCTGGCGAAGAATGCTGAGAGTCCCATGGACTGCCAGAAGAAGGAACAGATCTGTCCTGGAGGAAGTGCAGTCGGAATGCATCTTGGAAGCAAGCATGGCCAGACTTCATCTCACCTACTTTGGTCATGCTGTCAGAAGGGACCATTCCTTGGAGAAGGATATGCTGGGTAAAGTGGAGGGTCAAAGAAAAAGGGGAAGGCCCTCAACGAGACGGATTAACACGGCGGCTGCAACAATGGGCTCAGGTGTGGCAAGGATTGTGAGGCTGGCACAAGACCCAGCAGTGTTTCGTTCTGTTGTACATAGGGTCACCAAGAGTTGGAGCCTACTTGATGGCACCTAACAACAACAACAACCCATACATTCAATGGCATTAATTATATTCTTCATGTTTCCAACCACCCTTATCCATTCTCAAACCATAGCAACCTTAACAAAAGCTCACTGTCTTCTGATTAGTGAGACCATTTTCCTTTTCCTCTTCCTGTCCCTGGTAATAAACAAGACCACTAATAAACTTTGGTCTTTATACATTTGCCTATTTTATATATTACAGTTAGGCAGATCATACATTATTTGTCATTTTGTGACTGACTTATTTCCCTCAGTCTAATGGTTTCAAGTTTCACCCAGGCTGTAGCATGTATCAGGATTTAATTTCTCTTTATGACTTAAAAATATTCCATTGTATGTGTATATTACATTTTGTTTATTTGTTCATCTATTGGGGGATATTTAGGCTGTTTCCACTTTTTGCTATTGTGAATAATCCTGCAATGAACACTGATGTACAAATACCTGTTC
>NW_006921771.1:4381248-4387735 GCF_000298275.1 Orycteropus afer afer
ATACACTAAAAAAGGCTCATTTTACTGTATATAAATTATATTCCAATGGAAAAAGAATAAATTAATCTGGGGTTAGGAATTATAGATATTGGTGTATTATTCTTATATTTATTATATGGTCCAATTGCACATTCATTTGTTCATCAATTCCTTCAGCTAGTATATGTTGAATGCATAATAAATTCTGAACACTGTAGGTTCAATGGTGAATAAAATAGATACAAGCCTACCCTCATAGAGCTCCTTGGAATGACATTGAATAAAGTTAACAAACACTTTATTGCTTCTCCTTGAATAATATAGAAGGCATGCTTCAAAACAGGTGGGAGCAGGATAGGGAGTGGGCTTTAGAAGAGACAATTTAGAGAAATTGCGGTGGAAGCTATGCAACACTAGACTCATCAGACCAGAAGCTGATCTCCATACTTCAGGCTTGCAATGTGGAGAATTTCCAGAACCACTTTATCAGAAACTGGCCAAAAAGTAGATACTCCCTGCCTAGAAGAAGAAAGGGTTCAGGCCTGAGGCCGGCTTTGAAGGAAGGAAAGCAAGGCAAATCCAGGAGAGTCTCATGCACAAAGCAGTCAATTATTTACAACAATGTAGTACCTCTACTTAATTTTTCATTAATCCCCTAGGTAATTAATTTAAGGAAAGATGTTAGAGTGGCAGATTCTCTTATTTTGGGAATATCTCAAATATAGGAAAACTCTCATGACTAAGTTAGATGAAGCAATGAAGTAAGAAAGAAAACACTTTCTCTTCTCTATCACCTTCAGAAAAAAAAATCCAATTGTCTTAGTTATCTGGTGCTGCTATAACACAAATATCACAAGTGGGTAGGTTTAACAAACAGAAATTTATTCTCTCACAGTTTCCCAAAAAACACCAAACTCACTGCCGTCGACTTGGATCCGACTCAGCGACCCTCCTTGGGTTTCCAAGGTGGTATCACTACGAAGTAGATTGCACAACTTTCCTTCCGAGGAGTAGCTGGGGAGTTTGAACTACCAGCCTTCTGGTTATCAGTCAAATGCCTTAGGCACTACACCACCAAGGCTCCTACTCTAATAGTTTAGGAGGTTAGAAAGTCTGAATTCAAGGCTCTAGGGTAAGGCTCTCTCTCTCTCTGTTGGCTCTGGAGGAAGGTCCCTGTCTCACCATCTGTGGGCCTGGTGTTCTTGGAGATCTCTATGTATCATGGCATCAGTCTTCCCGTAGTATAGGTGGTTCTCAGCACAGGGATCCTGGGCCCAAAGGACATGTTCCACTCCTGGCTCTTCTTTCTTGGTGATAGGCAGTTCTGATCTCTGCTTGCTTTTTTCATCTCTTTTATACTTCAAAACAGACTGATTCAAGATACAACCTAACCTAGTCTCATTAACATAACTGCCTCTAATCCTGCCTCTTAACATCATAGAGGTTAGGATTTACCACACATAAGGTAATTACATCGGATCACACAATGGAAACTGACATTTCACCAAAGAAAGCAATTGGGCAGTCAATAAACACATGAAGAAATGCTCAAAATCATTAGCCATTTGAGAGCTGCAAATGAAACCAATAAGATCCAATCTTACTCCAGAATTAGTAGCAAAGTTCTAAAAAACAAAAAACAATGCTGGTGATGATTTGGAGAACTCACATACACTGCTGGTGTGACTATAAAATAGTGTAACTGCTGTGGAAAATAGTATTATACTTCCTTAAAAAAATGGAAATAGAAATACCATATGATCCAGCAATCCCAATACTAGGCATATGTTGTTGTTGTTGTGTGCCATCAAGTCGGCCCCGACTCATAGCGACCCCTCCTTGGGTTTCCGAGGCAGTATCACTACGGAAGTAGATTGCCCCATCTTCCTTCCGAGGAGTGGCTGGTGGGTTTGAACCGCCAGCCTTCTGGTTAGCAGTCAAGTGCCTTAGCCACTATGCTACCAAAGCTCCCCTAGGCATATAGTCTAGAGAAATAAGAGCCATGACACAAACAAATATGTGCACACTCATGTTCATGACAGCATTAGTCACAATAACAAAAAGATGGCAACAACCTCAATGCCTATCATTGCACGAAAGGATAAAAAACTGTGGTACATACACACAATGGACTACTACACAATGTTAAAGAATGACGAATCTGTGAAACACTTAATATGGATGAACCTGGAGGACATTAAGCTGAATAAAATTAGTCAATTACAAAAGGACAAATATTGTATGAGATCACTACTGTAAAAAATTAAGAAAAGATTTACAAGCAAAAAGAAACATTCTTTGAAGGCTATCAGGGTGGAAAAGGGAAATCACTTATTAGAGAGTACACATGTATTAACATGTGTGACTCTACTCAACTGCTGTTGAGTCACATGTGACTCATAGCTACTCCTCCTTGGGTTTCTGAGGCAACATCAGTACGGAGGTAGATTGCCCAATCTTCCCACTGAGGAGTGGGTGGTGGGTTTGAACCGTCAGCCTTCTGGTTAGCAGTCAAATGCCTTAGGCACTACACCACCAGAGCTTCCTAACATGAGTGGAGGGAAGGCAAAAACATTAATGGGGAGGAAAGCATAACATAATCAAGCTAAGGAAGACTCTGGGAAGAGCAGAGTTAAAAGCAACAAAGGTAAATACTATTACATACACAATAGTGCAAAGACAGTACTCATAATATTATGGACACATAGTCACTCAAGCTCAACAGGAGTAGGAAGGCAAGTGAGACTGTACAATGAAATGTATTTGGATTTGACAGAGGATATTTCTTCATATGTATTTATATGTCCTGCAAATCTAGTATATACATTTGAATATAGTAGAGCACACAAGGGGCAAAGTTCTGAAAACTTCTTAACCATAACCAAATACCTTCAGGTAACAAGTCCCTGGACCTAGGGCCTCAGGACTATATAGTCCCAGGGGACACTAAGGTCAATTGGTACAACATGGTGCACAAAGATTAAGTTCTACATCCTACTTTGGTGAGTAGCAACTGAGATCTTAAAAGTTTGTGAGCAGCCATCTAAGGTGCAACTATTGGTCTCTTCCTGTCTAGAGCAAAGAAAAGTGAAGAAAATCAAAGACACAGGAAAAAATTAGTCCAAAGGACTAATGAACCATGTGAACCCCATCATGAGACCGGAAGAGCTAGATAGTGCCAGCTACGTAGCCACTGCTGACTGCTCTGAAAGGAATCCTAGGAGGAGGTCCTGGAAAGAGTGGGAGAGAAAAAAAATGGAGCAAAACTTAAAATCATAATAAAAGACCAGACTTACTGGTCTGTTGGAGACTGATGGAACCCCCAAGACTATGGAGCTTAGCTGCCCTTCAAGCCTGTAATTGAACTCACCTCTATGGCTCAATTTTCAGCCAAAATGTAGACAAGCCCAAAAGGTGAACAATAACAGGGTCGTACGCACTCATTAGAGCAATCAACCATATGAGATCAGAAGGG
The DNA here is from genome assembly GCF_000298275.1 of Orycteropus afer afer. Lineage (NCBI taxonomy): Eukaryota > Metazoa > Chordata > Mammalia > Tubulidentata > Orycteropodidae > Orycteropus > Orycteropus afer. Next base: position 4,384,703 of record NW_006921771.1, read on the forward strand.
CAGCATTTGTCCATGGATAAACCTCAGAAGGCAGAAGGGCATAGCAAAGAAGCAGGAAGAGAAATGATAAACACAAAGAGGATGTGGGACGACTTCTGTTACATTGTGGGGATTGCAATGAATGTCACATAACACAATGTGTATGAATTGTTGAATGGAAATTAATTTGCTCTGTAAACTTTCACCCAAATCACAATTTAAAAAAAGAGTTAAAGGCAACAAAGGTAAATACAATTACATTCTCTATCATTCAACTGACTGGAAGAGATCCATGTTTGTGCCCATTCCAAAGAAAGGTGATCCCACAGAATGTGGAAATTATAGAACAATATCATTAATATCACACGCAAGTAAGATCTTACTGAAGATAATTCAGAAATGTTTGCAGCAGTATATTGACAGAGAACTTCCAGAGGTTCAAGCCGGATTCAGAAGAGGATGTGGAACAAGGGATATCATAGCTGTTGTCAGATGGATCTTGGCTCAAGGCAAAGAATACCAGAAAGATGTTTACTTGTGTTTTATTGACTATGCAAAGGCATTTGATTGTGTGGATCATGACAAATTATGGATAACATTGAGAAGAATGGGAATTCCCGAGCACTTGATTGTACTCATGAGGAATCTGTACCTTGACCAGGAGGCTGTCATTCAAACAGAACAAGGGGACACTACATGGTTTAAAATCAAGAAGGGAGTGCGTCAGGGTTGTATCATTTCTCCACACTTATTCAATCTATATGCTGAGCAAATAATCCAAGAAGCTGGACTATATGAAGAAAAACATGGTATCAGGATTGGAGGAAGAATCATTAACAACCTGAGATATGCAGACGATACAACTCTGCTTGCTGAAAGTGAGGATGACTTAAGGCACCTACTGATGAAGGTTGAAGAATACAGTCTGCAGCATGGATTACGTCTCAATATAAAGAAAACAAAAATCCTCACAACTGGACCAATGAGCAGCATCACAATAAATGGAGAGAAGATTGAGGTTGTCAAAGAATTCACGTTGCTTGGTTCTACAATCGATGCCAACCTAAGCAGCAGTCAGGACATTAGACGACGTGTAGCATTGGGAAAGTCAACTGTGAAGGAACTGTATCAAGTGCTGAGGAGCAAGGATATCTTCTTGAGGACTAAGGTGCGCCTGACACAAGCCATGAGATTTCCAATTGTCTCATATGCCTGTGAAAGCTGGACAATGAACAAGGAAGACAGAAGAAGAGTTGATGCTTTTGAGTTGTGGTGCTGGTGAAGAATGCTGAAAGTACCGTGGACTGCTAAAAGAACTAACAGATGTGTCCTGGAGGAAGTGCAGCCAGAATGCTCCTTGGAAGCAAGAATGGCCAGACTTCGTCTCACCTATTTTGGTCATGTTGTCAGAGGGGACCATTCCCTGGAGAAGGATGTCATGCTTGGTAGGGTGGAGGGTCAACGAAAGAGGGGGAGGCCTTCAACGAGATGGATTGACATGGTGGCTGTGATGATGGGCTGAAGTATACCAGGGATTGTGGGGCTGGCGCGGGATCAGGCAGTGTTTTGTTCTGCTGTGCATGGGGTCGCTATGAGTCGGAAACGACTCGACGGCACTTAACAACAACAACAACATCCTTCAATAATAATAATAACAATAATCTACAAGTGAATATATAGATAGACCCAAAAGCTGAACAGGAATGGGAACGCAAATGGGACTACATCCATGAATATATATAGGCTTGATAAAGGATATTTCTACATATGTATTTACATGTGCTGCATTTATAGACATGAATATAGTAGAGCATACAGGAGGCAAAAAAAGAAGGTAATTACATAATACTAAAAATTGTAGCCCAACAGACACAAATTCTCTGGGAACACAATTTAATCCATAACATATCTAAAAATCCTCCCTTCCCAATGGGAATCAGCAGCTTTTGCACTACTGAGAAGTCAGTAGTTGGGAACCTGAATTACTCAGTGGAGAGACAGAATGGACAAGGGAGCTTAGCCAATGACTAGGACTATATTGTTGACTCCTCACCAGCATGAAATAGGATCCCTCAAGCCTTGGATCTGCAATGGTTAAGCACTCCATTGCTAACTGAAAGGCTAGTTGGATAGAACCCAATAGTTGCTCCCAGAGATAAAAGACATGGCAACGTGCTCCTGCAAAGATTATAATCTAGAAAACTCTGTGGGGCAATTATACTCTGTCACATGGGGTTTCTCTGAGTTGAAATGGATTCTCTGGCTCTTAATAACAACAGCAGCAAGCCCTATATGGAGCATCTTGGGCAGACAACCTGGAGGCTGCCTCATGGAGGGCTTGAACGGTTCCACTGTTGTTCAAAGCCTTCCTTGAGTCCAGGGAGTCATCGTGTTAGGGGTGATGGTTGGAACCCAATTGTAAATATCATTTAAGGGAAGTCCGGATAGTGCTCCCTAACATTCGGCTACTGATTTACTCAGACCACTAGGTGGCGTACCTGGGCTGTGGAAGTGTTAGTTACTTACAAGAAATCTCTTGTGTTTGTGTAAGGTAGTAGGCAGAGCAGGACATTTTTAATGTTCACACTTATTGTGGTGAAACCAAACTCTGGACTAAATGATCTACCCCTGCTTCACAAATTAGAATATAATAACAAACACACATAAAACCCCAAACAAACAGACGTCAGACTCATAGTCAGCCCTCCCTCTCTTTATTCTCCACAGTGCTTATTTTAGTGTCTGATGTATATTAGAATATGAATTCATTATAGATGGAACAGGAGCTCTGGTAGCATAGTGGCTAAAGCACTTGACTGCTAACCAGACGGCTGGCGGTTCAAACCCACCAGCCACTTCCTCGGAAGGAAGGTTGGGCAATCCTACTTTCGTAGTGATACTGCCTCGGAAACCCAAGGAGGGGTCGCTATGAGTTGGGGCCAACTCGACGGCACACAACAAAAACAACAACAAATAGATGGAATTGTAAGTAAAAGCCTTGGCTTTTTAAGTGGATGATGGGAATACCAGAGGAAGGTTGGCTTGGGATTTTCA
>NW_006921771.1:4388010-4409358 GCF_000298275.1 Orycteropus afer afer
TTTTTTTTTTTTTTTTTTTATCTTTAGCCATTACTATAGAGGAATAACGACCAGTGAAAAAATAATTTTGCTGTACTTCCAGGATCGTTGCTGTTGTTAGGTGCTGTCAAGTTAGTTCTGACTTGTAGTGGCCCTTTGTACAACGGAACAAAACACTGTCCAATCTTGCACCTTCCTCACAACTGCTGCTATGCTTGAGCCCATGATTGCAGCCACTGTATCAATCTCTTCCAGGAAGCCCTTCCCCATCAGGGGTTGGCCCAGTCAGGTTCTTGGCTTCTCAAAAAAGAAAAAAAAGAAAATCCACCAAAAAGTCAGATCCGACTCATAGTGGCCCCTCCTTGTAGATTGCCCAACTTTCCCTCCAGGGAACAGCTGGTGAGTTTGAATGGCTAGCCTTCTGGTTAGCAGTCAAATGCCTTAGGTGCTACATCATCAGAGCTACTACTGACCAAGAATGACCAGGAGAGGCTTAGATTTTCCAACCAAACAAAGCTTTTAATAAAGGAAAGAGAAAGTAGCTCCTGTGCGGAGACAAAGAGGGACTAGCCTTTGTCTTTCTGAGGAAGCATTTGCTGGGGTTTTTAAGGGTTTTGAAACAGGTGGGGATTTTCCAGGAAGGGGTGGTAGTTTACTTGATATGGCTTGTTATGGGATGACATATATTCACTGTCCCTTGGAGTGCCAATTCCATTCCCAGTCTGTGTCCTTGCCTAAATACCGCCACTCCATAGGTCATATAGTGGTCATCTGGTGGCAATGTGACCAATGGGGGAGCTGAGAAGGTTAGATTATCCACAAACACCTGCAAAAGATCTTGCAAGATAAGGAGCTTGGAAGTGGGTAGATCGCTTGCTTACTTCTGTACCCTATATTCCAGGATATGGGTTACTCTTTAGCTACAGCAGTTAGCCTTATAGCCTGTGCTTCCACCTGTCTCAAATCCATCTCATTAAGGGTCTTCCTCTTTTTGCTGACCCTTTACTTTATGCCTAAGGCATTTGACTGCTAACCAGAAGGCTGGTGGTTCAAACCCACCAGCCACTCCTCAGAAGAAAGACTGGGCAATCTACTTCTGTAGAGATACTGCCTTGGAAACCAAAGAGGATTCACTATGAGTTGGAACCAACTCAATGACAGTGAGTTTTTTCGTTTTTTTTTTTTTTTTTCAGCTTTTCTGATGCTTTATCAAGCACATCTTTCTCCGGGTTCTAGTCCCTCCTGATAACTTGTGCAAAATACATGAGATGAAATCTTGCCATCCTTGCTTCTAAGGGGCATTCAGGCTATATTTCTTCCAAGACAGATTTGTTTGTTTTTCTGGCAGTTCATGGTATAATCAATATTCTTTGCCAACACTAAAATTGAGCACCATAATTTATAGCTATTTGTTCAGAACTTTCTATAATCCAGTCACTATGTTAAATGCTTTGGATACAATTCCTTATTTATTTATGTAAGGACTCAAACTCACTGCCGTTGAGTCAGATCCAGCTCATGGTCGACCCCTCTTTGGGTTTCCAAGGTGGTATCACTACAGAAGTAGATTGCCCAACCTTCCTTCCGAGGAGTGGCTGGTGGGTTTGAACTGCCAGCTTTCTGGTTAGCAGGTTTCTTGTTGAGCCAGGAGTCTGAGAGCTAAGAAAGACTTCCTATTCTGCTTCCCTTCAAATACTTAAGTAGAAAGAGTGAATGCTATCTGATAAGATATTATTGAGGGCCTTTCCTGAGTATAACTTTTTATTTCCTTCTTAGTGTAGAATATGAGCTGATTAGGAGTCCTGGCTAATGTCAGAGGTATATGTTTGAAAACTATGATTATTAATTGCTGATATTCCCCATTAGGGAGTGCTTGGTTTTAAAGAGAAGACAGCAGCAGAATTCCAGTAGCTCTCTGGGTGAACTTCAGGGCTAAGCTCTGGCTTTCTTACCAAGGGATTTAAGCACATTGCTCCACTGATGTGCCGCTGACAATGGAAATGAAATGGGAACTTGATGCACAGTCACACATTTCTTACTAATGAGGGTGGGAATGTGCCTTATTTGGTACTGGGATTATCTCATGTATCTGTGCCTTGTTCAGGGTTCTTTCCCTGCATGGAGATGTTTGCCATCCAGTACATGATCATAGTTAGACACTGAAAATGACTAATATCCAATGGATTAGATTTCCAAAACAAAATTTAGAGAACCAAGAAAACCCCGTGAGAGCTGGAACTCAACGAGACAGCTTTGCTTTTCTTGGTCTTGCAAGTGTTTTTCCTTTAACAGGGTGTCTTACCGCCTTTCTATCATTCTCTATTAAAGGAAAATATTTGTGTGTCCTTTCTCTGGCAGGTTTCTGCCTTACATGGGATCCAGCTATCAAAAATTTTAATGTAATTTATACTTAATGTGCCTGGAGGATTTGAGTGCCATCCTGTATAGCTGTGAGCTCTTATCTGAGTTCTCTGACTCGTCGTCGGCAGGTAACAACAACAACTGTGGAATGAAGCTAATGATGGTGACTGTATTCCTAAAGTCTGTGTGATGATTACATGAGCAGAGAGTAAACCACTCAGAATAGCGTCTGTGTTTATACTACTCACTGCCTTCGAGTTGGATCTGACTCATAGCTACCCTTCCTTGTGTTTCTGAGGCAGTATCACTATGGAAGTAGTTTGCCCAACCTTCTTTCCAAGGAGTGTCTGGTGGCTTTGCACCGCCAGCCTTCTGGTTAGCAGTGTTTATACTAATCTCTCTCTAAATTGGAATTACTATTGGCAGAGAACCCTTCATCCCCCTCCTGGTACCTTGTTCCTGATTGTGGGCTTATCCCTTCATTGTCTTAATATTCCTAACCGGTCTCTTCATCCTTACTCATTTTGCTGACGTGTATGGGCTTCTCTGGTTGATGAGCGTGGAAGGAAAACTTGGGCATTGTTTCCTCAGTTCCTTCTTCTTGATATTTTTTCTGAGACTGAACTTGATAAATTCTTATAGTACTCATTCTGGCCAGTTCTGGAGGACAGAAGGCAACTATGTTCTTTTATGTCAACTACCAACTCAGCTCAACTACTAACAAAGGTGTGTGTATGCATACATTTTAATTATTTGTCTTAATTTTCAGTTGGTTCAGAACTCAGGAGAGGAATAGAATTTATTAATGGGCTTCCTCAAACACCTCAAAAATTACCATGTAATTATCATTGGAAAAAAACAATGACAAAAAGCCTTGGCTGACTTTAGTTGTGGAGAGAAATTACAGTAGTTTGACTTTTCTAACAGGGACAAACCAAATTGCCTTCTTTATAATGACACTTTTGTGAATGGAGTCTTAGCCTCTGGAAATGTGCCCACTACCAGTTGCAGTAGGAACAGAAAATGGAAAGCACACAGATTTCCCAAACTAAGATGGAAGCATGATCCTGTAGAAATACATTTACTTTTGTCTATTAATTCTTCAGATATTTATTGAGCACTTACTATACTGGAGGGGTATACGGAATAACAGCTAATCACAGACAGGTTTTCAAAAATCTGCTTTGCCGCTTACTCCCCATGTGATTTTTGGTAAATTATTTAACACTCACTCTGCTTCAGTTTATCCAACCAAACCCAATCATTGCCATCAAGTTTAATTCTATTTCATAGCCACCCTAAAGAACAGAGTAGAACTGTTCTATAGGGTTTCCAAGGCTATAAATCTTTGTGGAGGCAGACTGCTTCATCTTTATCCCTGGGAGTTCTTGGTGGGTTTGAACTGCTGACCTTTGGGTTAGCAGTCAAACACTTAACCACTGTGCCATCAGGGGTACTTTCCTTTGATTTACACATTTGTAAATTGAGAATAATAGTAGTATTTACCTTGTGAGGTTTTTATGAAGATGTGATGAGCTTAAAACAATATTGCACTTGCTATGTACCTGGCATACAGGAAGAACACAGTAACTATTAACTGTTAAGATTATTTTTAAACTTAAGTGTCAGTCATTGTGCTTGTTATTGTATAAGTAATGGTGAACAAAATAGATAATGAATTCTTTATTTAGGACTAAACTATATGGTTTGATCTGAATCCTTTTCCATTCTTTACGATTTTAACTCTCTTGAGAGCCCGATAGGAGTAAAATACAATGAATGACAAAAATCAATATCTGGATCAAGTGCAACATCTAAAATCCATTTTAATAGTGTTTTGTTGTTCACAAAAATAGTCAAGCCATCGCTGCTCCAAAAACAATATGCAAACTATCTAGGTGCCATAATATTATTTTCTGGCTATAAGTCTAGAACATATTTTACATTTTTTTAATTCAAAGAAAGTTTGTGTGAAATTTATTTTAAACTGAATGGAAGGTCAACATTTCCTTCCCATGTGGCTCTAAAAGCATCACACAGGATTTCGGCTTGAAATTATTCTCTCTTGATGTAGGAAAATGTGTTTCAACGACAGGAGGCACCAATACGTGGTTCAGCCTTCAAAATAGTCTTGTCAACTTTCCTAATAGAAGTGGGAAATAAAAAAAAGGAAAACAAACAAACAAAAAAAGCTTTAGAGTCTTTCAACATTTACCTATAACCCAGAGTAGAGTTTACTAAAGGATCAATTTTACTAGCACAGGAAACATTTCCTGGTGATTATTGTTGAGACCAATGAAGGAAGTTGAGCAAGTGAGTGTTAGTCAATACTCATTCATAAACAAGTGGCAGCGTTATCTAAACTGGGAGTCTCAGAAGCCACTGGTCTGGTGAGCTGGACAGTGTAGGGGATTACCAGCATGAGCATTGCCCATTGTGAAAACACTGACTTAAGTCATCACTCACTAAATGTCAGGAATGCTATTACCACTCCTTTGCACAGCACTATTATTGCCGAATGTAACGTATGGTAGAAGACAACAGATAACTTTCAAATTATTTACATTTAAATAACGTTTAATAGTTTTATAAGAATTGTTTTCATTATAAGAGTAATAAAATTCTGATGCACAATGACCTCATATGTATCAGAGCAGAACTGTGCTCCACACAGTTTTCAATGGCTGATTTTTTGGAAGTAAATTGCCAGGTCTTTCTTCTGAGAACTTCTGGGTGGACTCTAACCAGTAACCTTTGGGTTAGCAGCTAAGTGCATTAAACATTTAAACTACCTAGGCAATCCAATAAGAAAGGTGGACTAAAATACCTTTAATTTCACACATCTGACACCATCACTTAATCACATGAATTTATTTTTTCCTAGCCCTGTTGTTATTAAAAATGTTGTATGTACAGCTCTGTTTTCCCTTTTCATATTTTATAGTGGACTGCACAGACCATGGTTTTAATGGTTGTATAATAACTCCTTGCTGGTAGCATAGTGTCTAAGGCACTTGACTGCTAACCAGAAGGCTGGCGGTTCAAACCCACTAGCCACTCCTCGGAAGGAAGGTTGGGCAATCCTACTTCCATAGTGATACCGCCTCGGAAACCCAAGGAGGGGTCGCTATGAGTCGGGGCCGACTCGACGGCATATAATAACAACAACAACATAGATGTTCAGTAGTGAAATTATATTTTTCTTATTGCTGCCACTTGAACTTTTAAAAAGTTGCCATTAGAAATAGTTCACTATACATTTTGTATATGTGTCCATTTTATTATTTGGGATTATTTTCTTTGAATTGCTTTCCAAAAGAATAAGCACTGAGTCAAGTGTGTGAGCATTTTTCAGGCTTTTTTTTACAGATTGATAAATTGCTTTTACTCATCTGTTGAATTGCGTGCCCCCAAAATATGAGTTGTAATTTCTAGGAATTCACTTAATGGCAGTGGTTAGGTTTGGTTTTATGTTTGTGGTTATAATCTGAATTGGGAACAGATTGTCTTTGCTTTGTTAATGAGGCAGGATTAATGAAGGTTTTGTCTTGAGTCAATCTCTTTTGAGATATAAAAGAGATTAAAACAAGCAAGCCAAGAGGTAGAGATGGGGAAAGAGAGATACCAAGCCATGTGAAGATTGCCCAGGAGCAGAAGCTCAAAAGAGACAAGGACCTACCTCCAGAGCTGATAGAGAGAGAAAGCCTTGCCCTAGAGCCAGCTCACTGAATTCGGACTGAGAAAATTACATTTTATTTGTTAAAGTCACCCACTTGTATTTCTGTTGTAGCAGCACTGGATAATTAAGATCACCACTGTCTTTCGGTTTGGGATATTGTGGTGGCTTCATGTTGTAGTGATTCTGGAAGCTGTGCCATAGGTATTTCAAATACCAGCAGGGTCACCCATGATGGACAGGTTTCAGCAGAGCTTCCAGACTAAGACAGCTAGGAAGAAGATCTGGCCAGATAGCTTCTGAAAAAAACTGGCCACTGAAAACCTTCTGAGTAGCAGTGAGACATTGTCTAATTTAATGTTAGAAGGTGAGCCCTTCAGGTTGAAAGGCACTGAAAACTCAGCTGGGGAAGAGCTGCCTCCTCAGAGTAGAGTTGACTTTAATGACATGATTGGGTAAAGCTTTCAGGACCTTCAGTGCTGATGTGGCACAACTCAAAATGAGGAGAAACAGCTGCAAATATCATTAATAATCAGAATGTGGAATGTAAGAAAGTGTGAATCTAGGAAAGTTAGTTGTAAAAATTGAAGCACAAAATAAATTGATGTCCTAGCCATTTTTGAGCTGAAATGGACTTTGTATTGGCCACAAACAAAAAAATGGACTTTGTATTTGCCATTTTGAATCAGACAATTGTGTGGTGTACTCTGCTTGGAGTGAAAAATTGAAGAGGAATGACATTATATTCATCATCAAAAAGAATATTTAAAGATCTATCCTGAACTACAACACTACCACTAATTAGATAACATCCACATGGCTACAGGGCAGACCAGTTAATACAACTATTATTCAAGTTTACCATCCAACCACTAATGCCCAAAATGAAGAAGTTGAAGATTTTTTACCAACTTTTGTAGTCTGAAATTGATCAAGTATGCAATCAAAATGCATTGATAAGTACTGGTGATTGGAATGTGAAAACTGGAAACAAAGAAGGAGGATTAGGAGTTGGAAAATATGGCTTTGGTAACAGAAATGACACTGTTGCCAGAGATTGCATAATAGAATTTTGCAAGACCAATGAGCATTCATTGCAAATACCTTTTTTCACCACCAACAACTTTTAGCAACACTAGATAACTAAGATCACCATTGTCTTTCAGTTTGGCATATTGTGGTAGATCTTGCCAGATTGAATATACAGGAAACAGATCGACTACATCTGTGGAAACAGACAGTGGAGAAGCTCAGTATCATCAGTAAGAATGAAGCTGGACCATCAATTGCATATATGCAAGCTCAAGTTCAAGCTGAAGAAACTTAAAACAAGTCCATGAGAGCCAATGTATGATCTTGAGTATATTCCACCTGAATTTAGAGACCATCTCAAGAAAAATTTGATGCATTGAATACTAATTACCAAAGACCAGATGAGTTATAGAATGATATCAAAGACATCATACATAAAGAAAGACAAACATCATTAAAAAGACAGGAAAGAAAGAAAAGACTAAAATGGATGTAAGAAGAGACTTTGAAACTTATTCTCGAACACAGACTAGCTAAAGAGAAAGAAAGAAATGATGATATAAAAGAGATGAACAGAAGATTTCAAAGGACAGCATGAGAAGCAAAGTATTATAATGAGATGTACAAAGATCTGGAATTAGAAAACCAAAAGGGAATAACAAACTCAACACTCCTCAATCTGGAAGAACTGAAGAAAAATTTCAATATTGGAGGAATCTATGGGCAAAATACTGAATGTTGCAGGAAGCATCAAAGTGAAATGTTTCAACAAACAGATGAACCACTGGAGGGGTTACCTCATCTATGCCAAGAAATTTAGAAGACAGCTATCTGGCCACCCACTAGAAGAGATCCATATTTGTGCTCATTCCAAAGAAAGGTGATCCAATAGAATGCAGAAATTATCTAACAATGTCATGTAAAAGTAAAATTTTGCTGAAGATAATTCAATGATGGTTACAGCAGCACATTGACAGTGACTTGCCAGAAATTGAAGTCAGATTCAGAGGAGGACATAGAATGAAGGATATCATTGCTGATGTGAGATGGATCTTGGCTAAAAGCAAAGAATACCAAAAAGATGTTTATCTGTGTTTTATTGACTAAGTAAAAGCATTCAAGTGTGTGGATCATATCAGATTATGGATGACATTATGTAGAATGGGATTTTCTGAAAACTTAATTATGCTCATGCAGGACCTGTATACAGACCAAAAGGCAGTCATTCAAACAGAACAAGGGATACTGCATGGTTTAAAATCATGAAAAGTGTGCATCAGAGTCATATTGTTTCACCTTACTTATGAATATGAATACATACTCAATCTGTATGCTGAACAAATAATCAGAGAAGCTGTGCTATATGAAGAAGAGGGCAGCATCAGGACTAGAGAAAGAGTCACTAACAACCTGTGATATACAGATAAACAATCTTGCTTGCTGAAAATGAAGTGGGCTTGAAGCATTTACTGATTAAGATCAACCACTACAACCTTTAATGTGGATAATACCTCAACAGAAATAAAGCAAAAATCCTCACAATTAGACCAATAAGCAATATCATGAAAAATGGAGAAAACATGGAAGTTTTCATGATTTCGTTTTACTTGGATCCCCATTTGTGCCCATGGAATCAGCACTGAAGAAATCAAGTGATATATTATATTAGGAAAATCTGTTTGAAGAGTCCCTTTTAAAGTGTTAAAAAGAAAAGATGTCACTTTGAGGACTAAGGTGTCCTTGACCTAAGCCATGGTATTTTCAGTAGCTTTATAAGCATGCATATATTACTGGAAAACTTTATGAAGAGCTGTGAAATGTTGTCTGATACAGCACTGGAAGATGAGCTCCTCAGGTTAGAAGGCACTCAAAATACGACTGGGGAAGAGCTGCCTCCTCAGAGTAGAGTTGATCTTAATGACATGAATGGAGTAAAGCTTTCAGGACCTTCATTTGGTGATAGAGCATGACTCAAAATGGGAAGAAATAGCTGCAAACATTCATTAATAATTGGAACATGAGATATATGAAATATGAATCTAGGACAATTGGAACTTGTTAAGAATGAAAGGAATGCATAAAGATCTATGTCCTAGGCATTGGCAAGCTGTAATGGACTGGTATTGGACATTTTGAATCAGATAATCACATGGTCTACTACACTAGGAATGACAAATTGAAGAACAATGGTGTCACGTTCATCATCAAAAATAACATTTCAGTAGCTGGGAAGCTGGTGTAGTACTGATGCACACTTAGTCCATCTATCAACTGAGATTTTGAATAACTAGGTAAAGCAGATGCAAATAATGATACTGGAGTTATGAGCAGCTAGGAGAAGATCAGGAACTCTGGTAGCATAGTGCCTAAAGCACTTGACTGCTCACCAGAAGGCTGTCAGTTCAAACCCATCAGCTACTCCTCAGAAGGAAGGTTGGGCAATCTAGTTCCATAGTGATACTGCCTCAAAACCCAAGGAGGGGTCGCTATGAGTCAAGTCTGACTCGATGGCACATAACAACAATACAACAAGGAGAAGATCAAGTATTAGATTCAGTGAAGGTGGTGAAAGGGAGCTGGTTAAGAGACTGAAAAAAATAAAGGAATCTGCCCAGCCAGTGGAGTCATTAGCAATACAAAGGAGGTCAAGGAAACCCAACCAAATTCATTGACATCTAGTTGATTCTGACTCATAGCAACTCCCTTTGGGTTTCTGAGGCAGGAATTTTTTTTTTTTTTAATTGTCTTTATAATGAAATGGACATAATTTGAAGGCACCATGCATACCTAGTTTTTTCCACTTCAGATCGTTTATCTGGGTTGGTTGTTCTTGAACTCTGTACTTTTTCACACTTTTCTTTGGTTTAATCTCTGCATTATTTTAAATTGTGATTTGTGTGAAAATTTACAGAGCAAATTCACTCTCCACACAGAAGTTTACATACACTTTGTCTCTTGACATTGACTGCAATTTACCCCTATGCAACAACTCCCCGCCTACTTCCTCCTGATCGTTACCTCTTCCCTGTGTCCATTGCTTCATGAACTCCTGTTCCCTGAGCTGTCTCCCTGTGCATAAACAGACCTTCTTTCTCCCATGAATGTTCTCTCCAAGGAGTGTATCTACCTCAGGAAAATGTTCAACTCATATGCCTGTCTTTTGTTTGACTGGAAGCCACAGATGTGGGTTCAATTCCAGACCTGAAGGACAGCTAGAGGCCATAGTCTCAGTGGTTCCATCAGGCTTTATCAGACCAGCAAACCTGGTCCCCCTCTTTTTTCCCCCAAAATCATTTTGAGTTTTGTTCCACATTGCTCTTCCTCTCTATCCAGGATCTCCTACATAGATTCCCCCTCTTAGTGGTTGACAGTGGTAGCCAGGCCCCATCTAGTTCTTCTGATCTCATAGTAGTACAGACTACAGATTGCATGGTGTACCAGTCGCCAGGACTAATTGTTTCCATGAATCTCTGGTTTTCTTCACTCTTCTTTGCTCTGGGTGAGGACAGACCCATTGTTTCATCTAGATGGTTGCTTGCAAGTTTTTAAAATCCTAGTCGCTACTCGTCAAAGTAGGAGGTGGAACAATGTTTTGTGTAGTATGTTATGTGTGGCAGTAAATTCTTACAGAAGCAGATTGCCTTGTCTTCCTTCCATAGAGTGCCTGGTGTTTTGAACCACCAACCTTCTGGTTAGGAATCAAATGCCTTAGGCACTATGCCATCTGAGCCCCTTAGGAGGTCGAGGAGGAGGGGGAATAAAAATCACATCATGGAACTCATAAGCATTAAAGACTCATAGTAGCCATACCGGAAGTTTTTTCAAGATGATCTGGGGCTTTGAGTGGGGATGAGTAGTGTACTTGGAACAACTCCAACAATTAGAAAAAAGACCTCAAGCTGTGCAGAGTCTGAAAGAGAGTGAGGAAAAGGAAGAGAAATTCTGAGTAAACAGAGCCCCAAAGTGGGTACACAGCAGTGAGCTTGGGTCCAACTCTTAGCAACTCTTTTTAACACAAAGTGGATCTGAGACCTGGGATTTCACAACTTGTGGATCCATGTGGAAGAGGGTGGCTCCTTGTCCTTTTGGGCTACTATCAGGTCTGAACTGAGGTGCATTGATTGACAGCTAAGCATCATCATCATCAGCAGATGGCCCCAAATGGAGCCAGAGGCCAATGAGGCTGTCCTTCCTGTGCCTGCATCACTCACTGAATTATCTCATGCTAAGCACAGAAAACAGTCTTTGCTTTTCTATACTGGGGTTCACCTTTGGTGCTTTTTATTTTTGTTACTCTCCTCTCTCCTGCTTAGACCAAAAAGAGGAACATATTAACCCTCCATTAGGCACATAACAATGACAACAACAGTCAATCATAGCTACTACAATGAACACCTTACCCAACAGACAGGTAACACCAATAACACCTGCACCACAGGATCAATGATGGATGGTGGACAACATCTGCACATCCCAACTCCAAATCCTTTTCATGATAAAGAGAGACCTGTACCCACATCCCCACCAGTGATTCCACCAATACAGAGAAAGCTGGAGAGTGACCCATTACAGGTGAGTTAATAACCAACGAAGAACACCTATTCCACACTTCCAGATACAGTAAAACATAAAACCAGTGTGAAACAAATCAAGACATAACTAATAAATAAAGACAACAACTTCAAAATGACTAGGAAATATCAGACAACACTTTAACTTAAAAACCTCCAACAATTAGAAAAAGAACAAGAAAAGAAACCTATGGTTACCAGAAGTAAGGAAATAATAAATATCAGAGCAGAAATAAATGAAGCAGAAAACAAAACAAACAAACAAACAAAAAATAGAGAAAATCAACAAAGCAAGAAACTGGTCCTTTGAAAAGATTAACAAAATTGACAAACCACTGGCAAATTTAAAAAAGTGAAAGAAAGTGATGATGCAAATAACATGAATAATAAATGAAAAGGGCAACATCACAACAGTTACAACCAAAATAAAAAAGATGATAACAGAACATTATGAAGAACTCCAACAGATTCGAGAACCTAGAAGAGATGGACACTTTTCTAGATATAATACCTGCCTAAACTAACCCAGTCTGACATAGAATAATTGGACAGACCCATAACAAAGAAGAAATTGAGCAGGTCATTAAAACTCCCCACAAAAATAGTCCTGGCCCAGATGGCTTCACTGGAGAATTCTATCAAATGTTCAGGGAAGAGATGAGACTTATACTATTCAAAATATTCCAGAGCATAGAAAATGATGGAATACTTCCAAACTCATTCTATGAAGCAAGCATAACACTGATACCAAAACAAGGTAAAGGCAACACTAAAAAGGAAAACTACAGACCAATATCCCTCATCAATATAGATGTAAAAATCTTCAATAAAATCCTAACCAACAGAATCCTACAACCTTTCATGATCAATTGGGATTCATACCAAGGATGATTCAACATCAGAAAAACAATCAACGTAATCTATCACATAAACAAAACAAAAGAACCATATGACCAAATCAATTGATACAGAAAAAGCATTTGATAAAATTCAACACTGATTCCTGTTTAAAACTCTCAGTAAAGTAAGGACAGAAAGGAAAATCCTTAACATAATAAAGGGTATATATGCAAAACCAACAGCAGACATTATTGTCAGTGGAGAAAGACTCAAAGCAGTCCCCTAGGAAACAGGAACCAGACAAGGATGCCCTCTATCACTACTTCCATTTAACATTGTGTTGGAGGCCCTCGCCATGGCAATAAGGCAAGAAAGAGAAATAAAAGGTATCCAAATTAGCAAAGAAGAAGCAAAGCTACCTCTATTTGTAGATGACATGACCCAATACATTGAAAACCCAAGAGACTCAGGGGAAAAAAAAAAAAAAATTACTGGAGCTAATAGAAAGGTTCAGCAAAGTGGCAGGATACAAGTTCATCATATAAAAATCAACTGGATTCCTCTATATCAACAGAGAGACCACTGAAAAGGAAATAAAGAAAACAATGCCATTTACAATAGCTACCAAAAAGACAAGATACTTAGGAATAAATCTTACCAGGGACACAAAAGACCTATACAAAGAAAACTACAAAACACTACTACAAGAAATTACAAGAGAGCTGCATAAATGGAAGAACATGCCATGCTCTCAGTTAGGGAGATTGAGTATTGTGAAAATGTCAATGCTACTCAAAGCAATCAACATATTCAATGCAGGTTCCATCAACATTCTTTAAGGACATTGAAAACCAATCACTAATTTCATATGGAAAAGAGAGAAACTGGAAAAGCAAAGCATTGCTGAAGTAGTAAAACAAAATAGCAGGTCTCACATTCTCAGATTTCAAAACCCACTATACAGCCACAGTAGTCAAAAGAGCATGGTACAGGTACAATGATAGACATATAGACAAGTGGAACAGAATTAAAAACCCAGAAATAGACCCATTCATCTATGGACAGCTGATCTTTGACAAAGGCCCAAAACCTATTAAATGGGGGAGAGATAGCCTCTTTAACAAATGGTGCTGGCAAAAATGGATATCCACTTGTGGAAAAATGAAATAAGGCCCATTCCTCCCCACGTACACCAAAATGAACTCACAGTGGATCAAAGACTTAAATGTAAAACCCAAAACTATAAAGTTCATCAAAGATAAAATAGGGGCAAATCTAGGGGTCCTAATTTATGGCTTGAATAGACTATCAAGCGTTACCCAAAATGCACAAGCAGTGGAAGGGAAACTAGATGACTGGGACCTTTTAAAAATTAAATTCTAACGTGCTTCGAAAGACTTCTCCAAAAGGGTAAACAGAGAACCTACATATTGGGAAAAAAATATTTGGCTATGACATATCTGACAAGGGACAGATCTCTAAAATTTATAGAAAACTTCAGCACCTCAACACCAAAAGGACAAACAATCCAATTAAAAAATGGCCAAAGGACATGAACACACACTTCACTAAAGAAGTTATACAGGCAGCCAACAGACACATGAGGAAATGCTCACAATCACTAGCTATTTGTTGTTATTTGGTGCAGTCAAGTCATCTCTGACTCACAGTGACCCTATGCACAACAGAATGAAACACTGCCTGGTCCTGTGCCAACCCCACAATCCCTGCTATACATGAAACCATCATTGCAATCATGGTGTCAATCCACCTCATTGAGGGTCTTCCTCTTTTTCTTTGACCTTCCACTTTACCAAGCATGATATCCTTCTCCAGAAAATGGTCCCTTCTGACAACATGACCAAAGTAGGTGAGATGAAGACTGGCCATTCTTACTGCCAAGGAGCATTCTGGCTGCACTTCTTCCAGGACAGATTTGTTAGTTCTTTTAGCAGTCCATGGTACCTTCAGCATTCTTCACTAACATAATTCAAAAGCATCAGCTTTTCTTTGGTCTTCCTTATTCATTGTCCAGCTCTCACATACATATGAGGCAATTGAAAATACCATGGCTTGGGGTAGCACACCTTAGTCTTCAAGGAGACATCTTTACTCTTCAGTGCTTGAAAGAGGTCTTTTGCAGCAGAATTGCTCAATGCAATATGTTGTCTGATGTCTTGACTGCTGCTTTCATTGTCTTGATTGTAGAACCAAGTAATATGAAGTCTTTGACAGCTTCAATCTCTTCTCCATCTATCATGATGCTGCTCATTAGTCTAGTTATAAGGACTTTTGTTTTCTTTATATTGAAGTATAATCCACACTGCAGACTGTAATCTTCTATGTTCATCAGTATATGCTTCAAGTCATCCTCACTTTCAGCAAGCAAAGCTGTATTGTCTGAGTATCGCAGGTTGTTAATGATTCTTCCTCCAATCCTGATGTCATGTTCTTCTTCACATAGTCCAGCTTCTCAGATTATCTGCTCATCATACAGATCAAATAAGTATGGTGAAAGAATACAACCCTGACACACTCCCTTCCTGATTTTAAACCATGCAGTATCCCCTTGTTTGTTTGAACAACAGCTTCTTGGTCTATGTGCAGGTTCCTCATGAGTACAATTAAGTATTCTGGAATTCCCATTATTCTCAATGTTATCCATAATTTGTTATAATCTACACAATCGAATGCTTTTGAATAGTCAATAAAATACAACAATGCAACACAACACACTGCCATTGAGTCAGATCTGACTCATAACAACCCTTCCTTGGGTTTCCGAGGTTGTATCACCATGAAAGTAGATCATCCAATCTTCCTCCCAAGGAGTGGCTGGTGGGTTTGAACTGCCAGCCTTGTGGTTAACAGTCAAATGCCTTTAGGCACTATGCCTAAGCTCCCCAATAAAACAAGTAGACATTTTTCTGGTATTCTTTGCTTTCAGCCAAGATCCATCTGACATAGGGAATGATATCACTTGTTCCACATCCTTTTATGAAACTAGCTTGATCTCTGGAAGTTCTCTGTCAGAATACTGCTGCAACTTTTTTTTTTTTTTTTTAATTTGAACCTTTTTTGAATTATCTTTAATAAAATATTACTTGCATGTGATATTAATGAAATTGTTCAATTATTACCAGCTATTAGAGAGATGCAAAGCAAAACAACGAGACATCATCTCATCCTAGCAATAATAGCAAAGTTCAACAAGACAGAAAATAACAAATGCTGGAGAGGATGCAGAGAGATCAGAATTTCATATACTGTTGGTGGGACTGCAAAGTGCTACAGCCACTGAGGAAAATGGTATGGCATTTCCTTAAAAAAACTGAAAATAGAAATGCCATTTCATCCAGCAATTCCATTACTAGGAATATACCCTAAAGAGGTGAGACACAGGACATGAACAGACATATGCACACCCATGTTCATTGCAGCACAATTCATTATAGCAAAGAGATGGAAACAATGTAAATGTCCATCGACTGATGAATGGATAACCAAACTATGGTACATTCACACAACGGAATACTCTGCAACACTAAAGAATAACGAAGACCATAGTCTCAGAGGTCAATTGGTACAATATAGTACATAAAGATCTTGTTCTACAACCTACTTTGGTGAGTAGCAACTGGAGTCTTAAAAGCTTTTGAGTGGCCATCTAAGATGCAACTATTGGTCTTCTCTTGCCTGGAGCAAAGAAGAGTGAAGACAATCAAAGTCATTTGGAAACCAGATGAAATATACAGAAATCAGATTGAGTATACCTGTGGAAAGAGGTGATGAGAAGCTCAATATCATCAGTGAACACAAGGCTAGGAGCTAACTGTGGAACAGACCATCAATTGGTCATATGCAAGTTTAAGTTGAAAATAAAGAAAATTAAAACAGGTCCACAAGAGCCAAAATACAATCTTCATTATATCTCATTCTAAT
The DNA here is from genome assembly GCF_000298275.1 of Orycteropus afer afer. Taxonomy (NCBI): domain Eukaryota; kingdom Metazoa; phylum Chordata; class Mammalia; order Tubulidentata; family Orycteropodidae; genus Orycteropus; species Orycteropus afer. The sequence goes on from NW_006921771.1 coordinate 4,404,412, forward strand.
TTGGAGACCACTGAAGGATATATTGAACACCAATGACTGAAAAACAGACGAGTTGTGGGCTGACATCAAAGATATCATAAATCAGGAAAACAAAAAGTCATTAAAAAGACAAGAAAGGAAGAAAAGACCAAAACGGATGTCAGAAGAGACTCTGAAACTTGTTTTCAATGGAGTAGCTCAAGCAAAAGGAAGAAATGTTGAAAGAGCTGAACAGAAGATTTCAAAGGATGGCTTGAGAAGACAAAGTAAAGTATTGAAATGAAATGTGCAAAGACCTGGAGATAGAAAACCAAAAGGGAAGAACATATTTGGCATTTCTCAAGCTGAAAGAACTGAAGAAAAAAAAAATCAAGCTACAAATTGCAATAAGAATTCTACAGAAAAAATATTGAATGATGCAGGAAATATTAAAAGAAGATGGAAGGAACATAGAGTCACTGTACCAAAAAAAAAAAAAAAATAGTGAATGTTCAATCATTCCAGGAAATAGCATATTATCAAGAACGAATGGTTTTGAAGAAAGAAGTCCAAGCTGCACTGAAAGAACTGATGAAAAACAAGGCTCCAGTAATTGATGCAATACCCATTGACATGTTTCAACAAATGAATGCAGCTCTGGAGACGTTTACTTAACTATGCTAAGAAATTTGGAAGAAAGCTATCTTGCCAACTGACTGGAAGAGATCCACATTATGCCCATTCCAAAGAAAGATTATCTAACAGATTGTGGAAATTATCAAACAATATCATTATTGTTGTAACATTATTGTTATATCACACATAAGTAAGATTTTGCTGAAGATAATTCAAAACGTTTACAGCAGTATATTGACAGGGAACTTCTGGAAATGCAAGTGGGATTCATAAGAGGACACGGAACAAGGGATATCATTGTTGATGTCAGATGGATCTTGGCTGAAAGCAAAGAATATCAGAAAGATGTTTGTTGTTGTTGTTGTTATATATATGCCATCGAGTTGACCTGATTCATAGCAACCCCTCCTTGGGTTTCTAAGGCAGAATCACTACAGAAGTAGATTGCCCCATCTTCCTTCTGAGGAGTGGCTAGTGGGTTTGAACCACCAGCCTTCTGGTTAGCAGTCAAGGGCCTTAGGCACTATGCTACCAGAGCTTCCAGAAAGATGTTTATTGGTGTTTTATTGACTATGCAATGACATTCGACTGTGTGAATCATATCAAATTATGGATAACATTGTGAAAAATGGGAATTCCAGAACACTTAATTGTGTTTATGAGGAACCTATACATAGACCAAAAGGACATTGTTTAAACAGAACAAGGGAATACTGAATGATTTAAAATCAAGCAGGGTGTGCATCAGTGTTGTACCCTTTCCCCATACTTATTCAATCTGTATGCTCAGCAAATAATCTGAGAAGCTGGACTATATACAGGAGAATGTGGCATCAGGATTGGAGGAAGACTCATTAAGAACCTGTGATATGCAGATAACACAACATTGCTTGCTGAAAGTGAAGATTACTTGAAGCACTTACTGATGAAGTTCAAAGACCACAGTCTTCAGTATGGATTACATCTCCACATAGAGAAAACAAAAACCCTGACAGCTGAACCAAAAAAGCAACATCAAAATAAGTGGAGAAAAGGTTGAAGTTGTCAAATTTCATTTTACTTAGATCCACAATCAACACTCAGTGGAAACATCAAGTCAAGATTCAGTCCACACATTGCACTGAGCAAATCTGCTGTAAAAGACCTCTTTAAAGTGTTGAAGAACAAAGACTCACTTTGAAGACTAATGTGCACCTAACCCAAGCCAGTATATTTTCATTCATCTCATATGCCTTTAAAAGCTGGACAATGAAAAAGGAAGACCGAAGGAGAGTTGATGCCTTCAAATTGTGGTGTTGGTGAAGAATATTGAAAATACCATAGACTTCCAGAAGAATGAACAAATCTATCCTTTAAGAAGTGCAGCTGGAATGCTCCTTAGAAGTAAGAATATCCAGACTTCATCTCACCTACTTTGGTCATGTGGTCAGAAGGGACCTTTCTCTGGAGAAGGGTATCATGCTTGATAAAGTTAAGGTTCTGAGAAAAAGGGGAAGGCCCTCAATGAGATGGATTGACACAGTGGTTGCAATGATGGGCTTGGGTATAGTAAGGAGGGTGAGGGTGACACAGGACAAAGCAATGTTTCATTCTGTTGTACATTGGGTCACTTTGAGTCATAGTTGACTCAATGGCACCTAACAACACCATATGTTTGTGTAAGCTGGACAATGAATAAGGAAAGCAGCAGAATTGATGCCTTTTAATTATGGTGTTGGTGAAGAATATTGAATATATCATGGATTTCCAGAAGAATGAATACATCTGTCATGAAAGAAACACACTCAGAATGTTCCTTAGAAGTGATGATACCAAAGCTTTCTCTCATGTTTTTTGGATATGTTATCAAGAGGGACCGGTCCTCTAGAGAAGGACATCAAGTATGGTAGAGGGTCAGTGAAAAAGAGGAAGGCCTTCAGAGAGATGGATTGACACAACAGTGTCAACAATGGGCTCAAACATAGTGATGATTATGAGGATGGCACAGTACCAAGCAGTGTTTTGTCCCACTGTACATTGGTTCATTATAAGTTGGAACTGACTTGATAACATCTAACAACAACAACAGTAGAATGAAGACATTATCAAATATGAGAAAATCAACATCATTTTATTTTCAAAGGAAACAGATACTGACTTTGAATAGAATTTTTGTTAATTTAATAGACAAATATTAATACTTCATTCTTGTTTTATTTTGCATTTCTTAGGTTATTATTTTTCTTATAAGTATTGTCTTTTTTCTGAAATGGCTGTATTTTTCAGGCTTTTTATTTCTTAATCCAAAGATATGATTTATAGGGCATAGAGTCATGCAACATACAGGTGCATACAGGTATTTCTCATAGGTGATATATTTTGAACAGCTAATAGCCCCCCAACATCTTGCTCTCCTGTATCCTCTATTCCAAACATCCTATCTCTCTCCACAAATACTGTTCATTCCCATTAGCCAGCTGTTTCTCTTTTGAATTCTTTTGGCCTCAGCTAGTACTATCCACAATGTATTTTATATTGTTATTTAATTCCCTTCTGAAATGATTTTTCTCCTTAACTACAACATAAACTCTTGAGAACTGAAGTCAGGTCTTTTTGTTATTTTATATGTTCCAAGGTATATGGTCACTCAAGAAATAACCCATTGATTTAGGAGTAGCCAGAGTTGCTTAATTTGAGATTAAACAGCAGAATATAAAGGGATCACCTGCACACTACAATGTTTTATAACTCTAGAAGAAAGAATATTATTTTCTTTTACGTTAACTTTTTAATAAATGTGTTTATTTTGTGATTGTTGTTGAGACTATACATAGCAAAACATACATCAGTTCAACAATTTCTACAGGTACAATTCAATCACATTGATTACATTCAATTTATGCAACCATTCTTACCCTCCTTCTCAGTTATTCCTCCCCCTTAACATAAACTCATTGTCCCCCTAAGGTTCCTATCAGGGCTTTGAACATTTCAAAGCTTCATTTATGGCCAATAGAAACAAGGACAGCATACACATTGCATAGTAATCAAATCTCTCTCTCTCTTTTTCAAAAAATTTTATTGTGATCTGGGTGAAAGTTTAAGGAGCAAATTCATCTTCCATACAGCAGTTCACATACACTTTATCTCAAGACATTGACTGCAATCACCCATGATGCAACAGCTCTCCTCCCACTTCCTCCCCATAGCCACCTCTTCCCTGTGCCCTTCCCTCCCATGAACTCCTGACCCTGAGCTCTCTCCCTGTGCATACACAGCCCTTCTATTCTCCCATATTTGATCTCTCCAAGGAGTGCATCTACCTCAGGTAAATGTTCACCTCATATGCATGTCTGTTGTTTGTCTGGAAGCCACAGGTGTGGGTTCAATTCCAGACATGAAGGGCAATTAGGGGCCATAGTCTCAGGAGTACTACCAGGCTCTATCAGAGCAGCAAACCTGGTCCCCACATTTTTTTTTTTTAATGATTTTGAGTTTTTTTCCACATTGTTCTCCCACCCTATCCAGGATTTACTACACAGATCCCCCTCCAAGTGGTTGACAGTGGTAGCTGGGCACCATCTAGTTCTGGTACCATAGTCATATAGGGTGAAGATCACATGGTCTATCAGTCCCTTGCACTAATAATTTATTCCATGCATCTATAAAAGAATATAATTTTTAAAATAATTTTTCATTAAAAGTGTTGAAAAGGCAAATAGATGACTCCACAGTCATAGTGGGAGACTTTAATACACCACTTTCTTTGAAAGATAGAACAAGTGGAAAGAAACTTAACAAAGATGCAGAAGAGCTAAACAATACAATCCAACAACTTGATCTTATAGACATCTATAGAGCACTTCACTCAACAACAGCACAATATACATTCTTTTCCAGTACACATGGAAGATTTTCCATAATAAACCATATGTTAGGCCATAAAGCAAGCTTTAATAAATTTAAAAATACTGACACACTGCAAAGAATCTTCTCAGCTCAAAATGCTATCAAATTAGAAATCAATAATAGGAAGATCAATGGAAAAAGAGTAAACATATGGGAACGGAACAACACTTCCTTGAGAAAGACTGGGTAAGAGAAGAAATAAAAAATGAAATTCAAATATTCTTTGAATCAAATGAGAATGAAAACACAACATATCAAAATCTTTGGGACACAGGAAAAGCAGTGATCAGAGGCCAATTTATACCAATAAATGCACACATCAAAAAAGAAAAAAAGAGACAAAATCAACACTTTAAACCAACATCTCCAACAATTAGAAAAAGAATAGCAAGAAAAGCCTAATCTCCAGAAGAAAGGAAATAATAAAGACTTGAGCAGAAATCAATGAAACAGAAAACAGAAGGG
>NW_006921771.1:4410094-4420929 GCF_000298275.1 Orycteropus afer afer
AGAGAGACTGAAACCATTCCCCTTGTGAACAGGAACCAGACAAGGATGCCCACTATCACCACTTCTATTCAACATTGTACTGGAAATCCTAGCCAGGGCCATAAGGCAAGAAAGGGAAATCAAGGCATCCAAATTGGTAAGAAAGAAGTCAAACTGTCCCTATTTGCTGCTGATATGATCCTATACCTAGAAAACCCAAGCGACTCAGTCAAAAATCTACTGGAACTAATTGAAAGATTTAGCATCCTGGCAGGATATAAGATCAACATCCAAAAATCAGTTGGATTCCTCTACACCAGCAAAGAGATTTCTAAAAAAGAAATAAGGATATCAATACCCTTTAAAATAACTTGTTGTTGTTGTTGTTGTTGTTATGTGTCATCGAGTCAAACCTGACTCATACCAAAAAATAAAATACTTGGGAAGAAATCTTACCAGGGACACAAAAGACCCATAGAAAGAAAACTATAAAAAACTACTTCAAGAAACCATAAGAGATCTCCATAAATGGAAGAATATCCCATGCTAGTGGATAGGAAGACTGAACATCGTGAAAATGTCAGTTCTACCCAAAGCAATCTATACATTCAATGCAATCCCAATCCAGCCCATCAACATTTTTTTAAGGATATGGAAAAACCAATCACTAACTTTATATGGGCAATCCTACTTCCGTAGTGATACTGCCTCGGAAACCCAAGGAGGGGTCGCTATGAGTCAGGGCTGACTCGATGGCACATAACAACAACAACAACAACTTTATATGGAAAGGAAAGAGACCTTGGATAAGCAAAGCACTATTAAAGAAGAAAAACAAAGTAGGAGGTCTCACACTGCCAGATCTCAACATCTACTATACTGCCACAGTAGTCAAAACTGACTGGTATTGCTATAATGATAGACATATAGACCAATGGAATAGAATTGAGAACTTAGAAATAGATCCATTGACCTATGGTCAGCTGATCTTTGAAAAAGGGTCAAAATCCATTAAATGAGGAGGAAAATGTTTGTTTAATAAATGGTGCTGGCAAAACTGGATATCCATTTGCAGAAAAATGAAACAAGAGCTGTACCTCACACCATACACAAAAACGAACTCCAGATGGATCAATGACTTAAATATGAAACCTAAAACTATACAGTTCCTCAAGGAAAAACTTGGGGCAAATTTAGGGCCTTAATATATGGCTTAAATAGACTATCAAGCATAACTCAAAATGAACAAACAGCAGAAGATCAACTAGATGAATAGGACCTTCTAAAAATTAAATTTTTGTGCTTCCAAAGACTTCTCCAAAAGAGTCAAAAGAGAACATACAGACTGGGAAAAAAGATTTGGCAATGACATATCCGACAAGGGACTCATCTCTAGAATTTATAGAAAACTCCAACACCTCAATAACAAAAAGACAAATAATCCAGTTAAAAAATGGGCAGAAGACATGAAGAGACACTTCACCAAGGACGATATTCAAGTGGCCAACAAACATAAGAAGAAATGCTCACGATCATTAGCCATTAGAGAGATGCAAATCAAAACAACAATGACATAGCATCTTGCTGCATCATTAGTAGCAAAGTTCAGCAAGACAGAAAATAACAATTGCTGGCAAGGATGTGGAGAGATTGGGACTCTCCTATATGGCTGGTGGGACTGTAAAATGGTACAACCACTGTGGAAAGCAGTATGGTGTTTTGTTTAAAAGTTGGAATTAGAAATATCATTTGACCCAGCCATTCCATTACTAGGTATATATCCTAAAAAAGTGAGAGCCATGACAAGAACAGACATATGCACACTCATGTTCATCACAGCACTATTTACAATAGCCAAAAGATAGAAACAACCTAGGTGTCCATCAACTGAGAAATGGATAACCAAACTGTGGTACATACACACAATGGTATAGTATGAAACCCTAAAGAATAACATACAATCTGCAAAACACCACAGAACGTGGATGAACTTGGAGGACATTGTTGTTGTTGTTGTTGTTGTTGTGTGCCGTCGAGTCGGCCCCGACTCATGGCGACCCCTCCTTGGGTTTCCGAGGCAGTATCACTACGGAAGTAGGATTGCCCAACCTTCCTTCCGAGGAGTGGCTGGTGGGTTTGAACCGCCAGCCTTCTGGTTAGCAGTCAAGTGCTTTAGCCACTATGCTACCAGAGCTCCTTGGAGGACATTATGCTGAATGAAATAAATCAATCACAGAAGGACAAATATTGTATTTGTCCATCATTGTAAAAGTCAAGGAAAGGTTTATCTATAGAAGGAAATTTTCTTATTTGTTTTCCAGGGGTGGGAGGGGAAGGTAGGGAACACTGTTAGATTGACATAAGTATCGATTTGGGTGAAGAGAAGGGCAATGTATCAAATGTAAGTGATCAACATGGTGGCATTGAGGAAGAGGAAGACATAGAGAGGTACATGGGAGGTATAGACAACAAAGATGAACACTTTTGCACATACAGTACTGCATTGTCAGTGAAGGCAAATATGGGTATATGAGCAGATAAGTGGGTGTACAGGCTGAACTATTAGGTATGCTATGAAGCAGGGAGTGCACCCAAGCCCATGTATAGGGTTGGCAGACAATGGTCCAATGTGTATTTGTATTATCTGTAAGAATTTCCAGGTGTATATTAGAGCTGACAAGGGACAAGTTTGTAGTCACTTCTTGGTCACAGCCAGCTACCCAGAGTGACCAAGTAGTTGAACCTGTGGGCTCAGAACCATAGTTGCAGGGGACATCAAGCTCAATTGGCATAACATACTACAGAAAACATTGTTTCACATCCTACTTTGGTGAGTAGTAATTGGGATCTTAAAAGCTTGCAAGCAGCAATCTAAATGCAACGATGGGTCTCTCCTCGTCCAGAGAAAAGAAGAATGAAGGAAACCAAAGATTCATGGTTTGAATAATTTCAAAGAATTAGTCTTAGAGACTGGTACACCTTGCGCTCTGCAGCCTATACAACTATGAGACCAGAAGAACTAGATGGTGCCCAGCTACCACTGTCAACCAGTCGGAGGGGGATCTATGTAGTAGATCTTGCATAGAGAAGGAGAACAATGTGGAACAAAACTCAAAATCTTTTTTTGGGAAAAAAAAGGGGGACCAGCTTTTCTGGTTTGATAGAGCATGGTGGAACCACTGAGACTATGGCCCCTAGCTGCCCTTCAGGTCTGGAATTGAACCCACACCTGTGGCTTCCAGCCAAATAAAAGAGAGGCATATGAGTTGAACATTTACCTGAGGTAGACACATTCCTTGGAGAAAACAATCATGGGAGAAAGAAGGGCTGTTTATGCACAGGGAGACAGCTCATGGGACAGGAGTGCATGGAGGGCTGGACACAGGGAAGAGGTAACTATCAGGAGGATGTGGGAGGGGAGCTGTTGCATTGGGGTAAATTGTATTCAATGTCATGAGACAAAGTGTATGTGAAAGTGAATTTGCTCTGTAAATTTTCACCCAAATCACACACATACAAATAAATAATATAAATAACTTTTCAAATTAGAATTTAGAGGTATATTCATTAGAAGAATTATCTGGCTAGAGGAAAATACTATGATTCACACTCTTCCACAAAGGACAAATGAACTTCTGGCATTAATTTGTAATCTTCAGGGACAGGTCTGCTCTTGGCCACACTGAGGAAACTGAGACAGCTTACCAGACTTCCATTTCGGTTTATTCTAGGATACCTGGATTGGCATCAAAAATGATTCCATAAGCTGTTTATTCCAGAAATTGAGACAGGAGACAGAAATCAAATTCTGAGACTGTATTAATAAAGATCAGATTTATAATGCAAGGTTGATGTAAAATCTGGTCTGCAGAGCAGGGGGTGAGGACTGGGACCAAAACATTTCACAAGGAGCTGCTTGATAAAGTGACAAGTTCTGGACATACCTTTTTATTACACAAGGGTAGAGCTACAACCCTGGGATGGTGATAGGGAGATGGATTGGGGGTAGTGGGGAGGGAGCTGACCTAGAAATATAGCCTGTGTCTAATATCAGGAAGAAAAGGCATATATTAAATAACACAATTTACTGGCCTTCTCTATATGTCTCACTAGCTGATGTTTCTGTTATTTAATATGTTAAGCAAAGACTAACTCAATTTTACACAGCTTCCTCTATTAACAACCATCATGTCATCAATTTTTTTTTTTAAATAATGAAGCAGCACTTTGAGAATATGTACAAGAAGAACATTTACTTTCCATGATTCCTTCTTCCATCCCCCAAAACATGTCATTGCACTGAATCCTATGAACTTGGTAGCTGACAATGACTAAGGAGAAAGATGGCTTAGTCGGTGGACTCTCGAAGCTATCTAATATTTTGTCTTAAGTCATTTTCATTCTTTTTTGGCATTGTGATTTCCCTATGTTATTCCTTCATCTTTAGCAGCAACTATATTTAGGAGAATTAAAAGAGGTAACTATGTCCACGTTTTTTAGGAAATTAGTATAGGGAGAGCCAGAGAAGCTTAGAGAAGTAGCTCATGATATTAAAAAGGGATTACCAGAGAATAATGGTAATAATGGATATGGATGGCTTGTTATGTGCCAAGCACTAGGCAGTGTACTTTTGATGTCTTTAATCTGTACAGCAACACTATGAAATAGGTATTGTTATTATTTCTGTTTCATGACAGGGAAAGTGATGATTAGGCAGGATATTATATTAGTCCAAGGTATTTGTTATTGTTGTTGTTATGTACCGTTGAGTCTGACGCGACTCATGGTGACCCCTCCTTGGGTTTCTGAGTCAGTATCACTACCAAAGTAGATTGCCTCATCTTCCTTCCGAGGAGTGGCTGGTGGGTTGAACCGCCAGCCTTCTGGTTAGCAGTCAAGTGCCTTAGGCACTATAGCCACACGATATTAATGGAACTAGGGAGTCAAGTCCATGGAGTCCATGCTGGAACCCATGCTCTTAGGACCTATGCTATTCTGCCAGGTGTTCCAGACAATAACCGACAACCAGAACTGATTTGAGGAAAAACTTCCCTAGGAAGTCTCCAAATTATAAGCATATCTTGTTTTATTTCCCTTCACTCTATTGTGCATTGCAGGTACTACATTTTTTTTTATTGAAGGTTTGTGGCAACTCTTTGTTGAGCAAGTTTGTCAGCATCATTTTTCCAAAAAGATATGATCACTTCATGTCTCTCTGTCACATTTTGGTAAATCTCACAATATTTCAAACATTTTCATAATGTTACTGCACATTTAACAGGCTACAGTAAATTTTAAACATAACTTTTATGTGCATTGGGAAACCAAAAAAAAAAAAAAAATCTCATGTGACTCAATTTATTGCAATAATCACTTGATTACAGTGGTCTGGAACTGAACCCACAACATCTCCAAGATATGCCTGTACTTAATTGGAAAGAGTGAACTTCCAGCTTTCATGCAGAATGGGAACTCTGGTATTAAAGAAGGGTGTTGGACTCTTGAAGGCCAAGGAACTTGGATAAGTTAAAGGTAGATATGAGAGAAATTCCCTCAACTTCTTCACATAATTACCTTTCATTCAACACATACTTGTGAAGAGAGATTTGGGGAGAAGGAAAATCTGGTCTCAAAAGTTCACTAGATGGGCATAATGTGAAACATTTTAAACATTCTAATACACAATTTTCTAGCTTGGGCATTTATAGCAAATATTTTCATATTCTGACTATCACAGTCAACACTTCCTCAAGGTAAAACAAACAGCTTGGCAAAGGCCAGAATTAAAAATATATTCTACATGCCATCTGGACTGCCCTAAGATCCAAACAGGTAAATTGATATAGATGTAGTGAGGTGATTTCCCTATATTTCTCTCTGCTGAGTTTAAGTTCCAGAGTTCTATAGCTTTTCAAAACTTGGAATCCTGTTGCAAAGTTGTTCTAGGGTTTTGAAGATCCCAAGATCCCATGTGACTTATCCTAATTCTTGGTGGATGCTGAAATTGATCAATATTTGTGGGACTTTCTGAAATACCAAGGTTAACCTGGTATAGATTAGATTAGAACTTTTATTATTAAGCTTTTACTTGGTGCCAGGCATTTTACTGATGGAAGATCCCAGATGCATAGCCCGCTGTAGCAATGGAAGCCTCAGAGCAGCCCAAGGAGCTTAAACATGCTACAACCATAGCCACCTCTGATAGCAATTGGTTGTTAAAAACAATGCCTTGGCATCCCCACTTAAACTTTTCCTTTTTCTTTTCTTTTTTTGGTCATTTCTTTAATATTTACCTAAAAATACAGTTTTCACTATACCTTGCTGAAGGAAATTCTTTATACCAAAATCTACCAAATAATTAACAAGTGAAATTCCTCAGAATAAAACACATTAGTAGTAGTTTCCATAAATTCCAGACACTTTGACCCAAAATGAAGCTTTGAAAAAGACTGGTTTAAATTTACCTCATTAGTATTTGCTATAGCTTGAAGGTCTTCTTTCAACACTTTGGTTTCTGCTGGTTTTAAAAAGACTGTATTAGTTCAATTCCTGAAATAAATGTTTCAATTAGTCCAACTACGAAATTAAATCACATTCAAATCATTCAAATAATTTACACTCAGGACTCATGATTTGAAATTAGTGTTTACCTCAATCAGTGGAAAGAAGGGTCACTTTTAAAAACAGGGATTAAAAGTCTTTTTAATAAAGATTGTATAACAAATGTGCAGAGATTTTGGAAAGTAGAGAAAAAATTATGTGTAGTCCCATCATCCCCAAATACTTTTTTATTAATATGTACTAAGAGTGCTCTGGTAGCCTAGTGCCTAAGGCACTTGACTGCTAACCAGAAGGCTGGTGGTTCAAACTCACCAGCCACTCCTCAGGAGGAAGGTTGGGCAATCTACTTCCGTAGTGATAATTGCCTCGGAAACCCAAGGAGGGGCTGCTATGAGTAGGGTCCAACTCCATGGCACATAACAAACAACAACAAGAGTGCCAGGAGTCCCAGGTGGAATCAATGGCTAAGTGCTCAACTGATAGTTGAAAGGGTGATTTGAACCCACCCAGAGACATCTGGGAAGACAAATCTGGTGATCTGTTTCCAAAAGGTCACAGCCTTGAAGATACTATAGAGCAGTACTACTCTGCATACACGCACTCACTATAAGTTGGAATTGACTCCTTAACGACTATTAACCACATGAAGAGTGTCAGTCACTGTGGTAAGTGAAAGGAATACAACAGAAAGCAGCAAAGTTAAGGTCCTTGCCTTCCTGAAGTTTATCATCTAGAGGAACAGACAGACCACCAAGCCTACAAATACAACACTATTCTATCAAAATAAAATAAAAATGGGACTCTGTGCATAGCAGGCTATGGAAGCACATAAGAGTGTTATCTGATGCAATCTTGTGTGTTTGTGGTATATCAGCAAGGCCTCCTTGGGGAAGAAACTGAGATCTAAAGGATATAAGGAGTTAGTCCTATGAAATGAGCAGATGGAGAGGGGAAGATGTTTAGATGTTTCTAGGGAGAAGTAACAGTAAGTGCAATGGCTCAGAAATGAGAGGATACTAGATTACAGTAGGTGAACCATAAGTGGTATGGTATGGATAGATTTCAGAGAGGGAGGAGGAGGAGTGACAGATGGTAAAGGAGCAGATGGTAAAAGTGTCAATACATCCCATTAATGCTTAATGTTAAAGTCGGTGTGAACTCGTGAGACAATTTTATTTTCATATGTATGTCCTTATAGATTTAAAATTATGTAACTGTAATATCATAAAGATATAATTCACCTAAAATTAACATTATACCAGTAACTATTTCACTTAATGTAATATTATTGGTATTTTCTTTGACATATATTATTGATATGTTTTCTAGCTACTACATGGAAGATTAATTTTTTAATGCCTATATAATATCCAATCATTTTGATTGATGTGTAAATTTAATTAAACATTCATTTATTATTAAATATTTTGGTTATTCTACCTTGCTATTCTTATAAATCATGCTCAATTACTTTTATTCTTTTATTTCATTTCTTAAGCATAAAGATCTAGAAATAAAATTATTTAATAAATGCTATAAACACTTCCATGGCTTTTGGTATCTTTCAATAAACTTCTTTTGTTTATTTATATTAGTACCAACAAAGTAAGAATATATATCATTTTTGCTACAGTTTTTAGTCAAAGAATATTATAACTCTTTAATAAAACACTATCTGACTGCTAACCAGAAGGCTGGCTGTTCATACCCACCAGCCACTCCTTGGAAGGAAGACTGGGCAATCTACTTCTGTAGAGATACCGCCTCAGAAATGCAAGGAGGAGTCACTTTGAGTCAAATCAACTCAATGGCAGTGAGGTTTTTTTTTTTTTTCCAATTCTGTTTTTTTAATTTCTCTTTCTTTAAACATTAGCAATGTTGAGCATATTTCCACCTTTTACTTTTCAATAAACTTCTCTTATGAGTTGCCCTTGCTTATCTATTGATTGGCAATAATTTAATGACACTCAGATTTTAAAAAAATAATTTCTATACTTCTAAATCTATAGCATTGCTTCCCCTTTTGTGAAATGATAAATATTAAATTGTATTATTATTACTTATCCCATAATTTAATTCTGTACCATTTGATTTTTAAGTGTAACCCAAATTTATTTTCCAAATATTAATCAATGACTTAATAGTAGTTTTGAAATAATTATTTGTATTAGGATTGGAGCTTCATTGTGTAAAATTCTTGTAAATAATTGTTTCTTTCTAGGTTATCCATTCAGTTCCAATAATTTATATATGTGTTGCTCAGACAGTTTATAGCAATTTTCAATATTACAGCTATATAAAATATTTTTATTTTGGAGAAAATCCAGTAATTCCTTTATTGATCTTTAAAAATTTTATTTTGACAACTATGCATGGTCTTTTAGATAAAATGGAGAATAATTTCTAACTAAAACCTAGATATTATCAGTCTGAACTCACACATTAGGTGTCAAATGTGGCAGTGAAAGGGTTCCTCAAAACTCTAGGCAGAATACCTATAATAGTTTCCAAATACATACACGGCTATTTTATAAAGGAAAAGGAAGTTTTCAGAATTATTTAACGAAATAAAACTCACCTAACAATTATGGTGAAAGAGAATGGGTACATGAAGGTACATACTTTTTAGTATACCATTTGAATTTTTTCCTATCAATTGAAGTTTGAAGAATCATTATTTTTGTGAAATTTTCAGTGCCTTGTATCTGAAAGTTGACAGAATACCAATTAATTTTTGAGCAAGTATTGTATGAATAAATATTTCTCTGATCAGTTACCATCTTAGTCCGTGTCCAGACATTTGGGAGAATATTGAAAATACCAGCCAATCACCCAGACATATATCTTACAATTCCTTTGGTTTTGTGAAAGTCAACATTACACATACTTTCTTTAAGTTTTTGAATATTTTACTTATTTCTCTTCCAAATGAGAAAAATAATCGAGTTAGTCATCAACGGCCTTTTAAAAAATCACCCATAGTGTTTTTCTACATGGCAAAAGGAAAATTTAAAAAACAATAACCCCTGCGTTGGAAATGATTCTAACTCATAGCGAACCTTTATGACAGAGTCCAACTGCCCCACAGGGTTTCCAAGGCTGTAATCTTTATGGAAGCAGACTGCTACATCTTTCTCCTGTGGAAAAGCTGCTGGGTTCCAACCAATGACTTTTCATTTTGCAGCTGAGCATTTAACTACTGTGCCACCAGAGAAATAATTCTACTTTATAGTTGTTTTTAATATACATTGACTCACATTGGTACCTAAATCCACCATGACCAGGAATTCTATGACTAGGGGAGTGGGCAAAGCTGGGCAGGTGTCATACAACTCTTGCTTGACTGTGTAAGTTCCCATCCAGCACCCAAAACAAAGCTCTACAATTGTGTTCAATAGTGGAGATAGGGGACAACATCTTAGAAATAATTCACTTCCTTTCATTGGGCATTACGTTAGCACTGGTGCCTCCCACTTAGGAAATATTCTTCTGATTGTTTCTCACCTCAAGATTCCTCCCATTCTAAGGAATTGTTGATGTGAGAATTGGTAAAAAGACTGGAGAGTGGCAGCATGTGTAACCTCATAGGAATAAGCCTTGGGCTGTTGAGGTTGACTCTATTTCCCCCTTGTTAGGTTGGAGGAAATTAGAGGAAGATGCTGCCCCTACTTCCTTTAACACCCTTCCTGAATAACTTTCACCCCACCATATACAAATATACTTTTTTTAAAAATTAAAAAAAAAAAAAAAGATTCCTCACATTCACTTCACTTTTTTCTTGTGTCCTCAATATACCTGGAAAGTACGTTTATCATACCTCTAAACATTTTCTTAATATATTAATATATTTATTTATTTCCATTTGGATGTGAAATCTCTTGAGGGAAGGTTGCAAGTCTCTTTTGTTTTCATTTCTTCAGCTAGATACAGTTTCAGATAGCATTATTTCTGTCATATATTCCAAAAAACAAACTCAATGCTGTTGAGTTGTATGCGACTCATAGCGACCCCTCTTTGGGTTTCCGAGGCAGTATCACTACGGAAGTAGATTGCCCACTCTTCCATCTGAGGAGTAGCTGATGGGTTTGAACCGCCAGCCTTCTGGTTAGCAGTCAAATGCCTTAGGCACTAGGCTACCAGAGCTCCCCTGTCATACACTAGCTGCTTTAAAAAATACGCTTAATTTAATTATCTATAGATGACTTGTTGTTGTTGTTATGTGCCATCGAGTCGGTCCCGACTCATAAGGACCCCTCCTTGGGTTTCTGAGGTGGTATCACTATGGAAGTAGATTG
>NW_006921771.1:4421478-4426827 GCF_000298275.1 Orycteropus afer afer
TTGAACCACCAGCCTTCTGGTTAGCAGTCAAGTGCCTTAGGCACTATGTTACCAGAGCTCCTTTGCTGTATAAGACTGTTGCCGTATAAGACTGCACCAAAATTTAACTGTGGCCAAAATGTACAGCTTGGTCTTCTTTACTGACATTAGTTACATAGAGCTTAGTGCTTGCCTGTCCAGTGCCAAAGTAATCAATGAACTCATTATATGTATGTATTATGCAGCTGTGGTGTAGGGAAGGATGCGTGGCGGAAAGCCCAAGATTAATATGATAATTTTTCTATTTTCTAATGTTGATATTTTATTGGAAATATGGCATATTGACCTTAAAACATGAATTAATATCTCCTCACCTGATGGCATGTAATAGGAATTGAGGAAGGTGCCTTATAAGTTTTCCGTAAGTGACAATCTTCTACAGCTCCATGTATGAGGATAACATAGTTGACGCCTTCATCATAAATATCAGTTTTGGTATTCATTGGTATATCTTTTACATAAATGTTACAGAGTTGTAATTGCAACTTGTAGTTCCAATTCTATAGAAACAATACATATTGTCTAAACATTTATTTATATAAATACATATTGGTCTAAATATTTTTGTAAATTTTAGTATAAATTCTTACTAGTTAGTTTCTAATAATATTTTAGTACAATTCCATTCAGAGAGAAGGTGAGATCACATACCCAACTCTTACCTCGTAAGATAAGTTTTCCCTGACTATTTTGGCAGTGATAGAAAGTCCAATTTTTAGCCACATTTTGTATTCTAGGAGAGGACAACAGTGTTCAAAAGCACTGAACAAATGCTTTCTGGAAATAAAGCATGTCTGGAAAAAGGAGGGAATAAGAAAAGTTCAATATTTCATTCTCTGGAAACATATTCCTATGGTTCAAGGAATAAAGTTTTCTCATTTATATAAAGCATTAAAACTAAGAATTTAAATTATGGTAAGATTCATATTTATGGCTTGTAAACATAGCAAAACCTTTATATTAGTAAATTTTTGGGTGATCTTGACATCTATTGAATTTCAAAAGGCCACATGGTCCAATGAGAGTTTCATTTTTATTTATTATAGATTCTGATCAATTAAAAAGGATTACAACAAAACCATGTAACATTTTAAACAAAAAAAACAAAACAAAACAACAAACGAAACTCACTGCCATCGAGTCGATTCTGACTCATAGAGATCCCCTTTGGGTTTCTGAGGAGATAAATCTTTACAGAAGTAGATTGCCCAGTCTGCCTTCTGCAGAGAGGCTGGTGGCTTAGAACTGCCTACCTTCTGGTTAGCAGTCAAATGCCTTAGGCACTATGCCACCAGAACACCTTTTTTTTTTTTTTTTTAATTGTGATTTGGGTGAAAATTTACAGAGTAAATTCACTTTCCATACAGCAGTCCACATACACTTTGTCTCATGACATTGACCACAATTTACCACAATGCAACAGCTCCCCTCCATCTTCCTCCCCATAGTTAACCTCTTCCCAGTGTCCATCCCTCCATGCACTCCT
The DNA here is from genome assembly GCF_000298275.1 of Orycteropus afer afer. Classification (NCBI taxonomy): domain Eukaryota; kingdom Metazoa; phylum Chordata; class Mammalia; order Tubulidentata; family Orycteropodidae; genus Orycteropus; species Orycteropus afer. The sequence continues at coordinate 4,423,004 of NW_006921771.1, forward strand.
GCCCCCTGAACTATCTCCCTGTGCATACACAGCCCTTTTATTCTCCCATGATTGTTCTCTCCAGAACTCCTTTTTCAAACTAAAGATGCAAATATTTCCAAAAATACATTACTTGAGAGGAGCAAACAGTCTACTCATTCTAAACTCATGCTTAGAATGAATAGATTAGGCTATTAAATATCTTGGATCATATGGTAAGTGTATATGTAACTTTATAAGAAATTGTCAAACTGATTTCAGAAGTGGTTGTAACATTTTGCACTTCCACTAGCTATACATGAGAATTTCAGTTGCTTTATATCCTTATTAACTTTCAGTATGTCAGTTGTTTTAATTTTAGCCAATGCATTAGGTATGGGCTGATATCAGGATGTGGTGTAATTTTTACTTCTCTGAAAGCTAATGAAGTTGTGCATCTTCTTCACATGATCATTAGTCACTTAAATATTCTTTTGTAAGTGCCTGTTCAAATCCTTTGCTGAACTTTTATTTGAGTAGTTTGTCTTATTTTGAATTGTATGAGTTCTTTATATATTACTTTGTCAAGTCATTTGTCAGATTAAGGTATTGCAAGACATTTTTCCCAATTCACGGCTTGCTTTTTAAATAAACCTTATGATGTTGTTGCTGTTGTTGTTAGGTGCCATCGAACTATCTATTACTCATAGCTACCTTATGTACAACAGAATGAAACATGCCCGATCCTGTGCCAGCCTTACAATCAGTGCTATATCTGAGTCCATCGCTTCAGTCACTGTGTCAATCCATCTTGTTGAGGGCCTTCTCCTCTTTTGTTGGCCCTCCATTTTACAAAGCATGATATCCTTCTCCAGAGAATGTTCTCTTCTGACAACACGACCAAAGTAGGTCAGACAAAGTCTGGCCATTCTCGCATCCAAGGAGCATTCCAGCTGCAATTCTTCCAGGACAGATTTGTTAGTTCTTTTAGCTGTCCATACTACTCTCAGTATTGTTCGCCAGCACCACAACTCAATAGCATCAACCCTTCTTCGGTCTTCCTTATTCATTGTCAAGCTCTCACATGCATATAAGGTGATTGAAAATATCATGGCTGAGTTAGACTCACCTTAGTCTTCAAGGAGACATCTTTGCATTTCAGCAATTGAAAGAAGTCTTTTGCAGCAGATTTACCCAATGCACTATTTCTTCTGATGTCTTGACTGCTGCTTTCATTGGTGTTGATTGTGGAACCAAGTAACATGAGTCTTTGACAACTTTAATCTTTTCTCCATTTATGATTTTTCTCCATCATGATGTTGCTTATTGGTCCAGTTATGAGGATTTTTGTTTTCTTTATATTGAGGTGTAATCCATATTGCAGACTATAATCTTTAATCTTCATCAGTAAGTGCTTTAAGTCATCCTCACTTTCAGCAAGGAAAGTTGTGTCATCTGTGTATCTCAGGTTTTTAATGAGTCTTCCTCCAATCCTCATGCTACATTCTTCTTCCTATAGTCCAGCTTCTCTGATTATTTGCTCAGCATACAGATTGAATACATTTGGTGAAAGAATATAACTCTGACTCACTCCCTTCCTGATTTTAAACTGTGCAGTATCTCCATGTTCTGTTCAAATGACAGCCCCCTGGCCTATGTACAGGTTCCTTATGAGTACAATTAAGTGTTCTGGAATTCCCATTCTTCTCAATGTTATCTATATTTGTTAGGATCCACGCAATTGAACTCTTTTGCATAGTCAGTATACCACCATTAAACAATTTCCTGGTATTCTTTTCTTTCAGCCAAGATCCATCTGACATCAGCTATGATATTCCTTGTTCCATGTCTTCTTCTGAATCCAGTTTGCATTTCTGGAAGTCTCCTGTCAATATACTGCTGTAACTGTTTTTGAATTATCTTCAGTAAGATTTTACTTGCATGTGATATTAATGACGACATTGATAATTTTCACGTTCTTTTGGATCACCTTTCTTTAGAATGGGTACAGATATGGATCTCTTCCAGTCAATTGGCCAGAAAGCTGTCTTCCAAATCTCTTGGCATAACCAAGTGAGTGCTTCCAGCACAGCATCCATTTGTTGAAGTATCTCAATGGGTATTCCATCAATTGCTGGAGCCTTGTTTTTCACATTTCTTCAGTGCAGCTTTGACTTCTTCCTTCTACACCACTGGTTCTTGATCATATGCCACTTCCTGAAATAGATGAAAATGGACCATTTCTTTTTGGTTCAGTGGTTGTATATTCCTTCCATCTTTTATATATATATATATATATATATATTTCCTGCATCACTCAGTATTTTCCCCATAGACTCTTTCAATATTGCAACTCAAGGCTTACATTTTTTCCTCAGTTCTTTCAGCTTGAGAAATGCTGAGTGTGTTCTTTCCTTTTGGTTTCCCAACTCCAAGTATTTGCACATGTCATTATAATAATTGGCTTTGTCCACTCAAGTTGCTCTTTGAAATCTTCTGTTCAGCTCCTTTATCTTGTCATTTCTGCCATTTGCTTTAGCTACTCTCCACTCAAGGGCAAGTTTTAGAGTCTCTTCTGACATCCATTTTGGTCTTTTCTTCCTTTCTTGTCTTTTTAACAACCTTTTGCTTCCTTTGTGGATGATGTTCTTGATGTCATCCCATAATTCCTCTGGTTTTCAGTCATTGGTGCTCAATCCATCAAATCTATTTTTCAGATGGTCTCTAAATCCAGGAGGGATAGAACCAAGGTCATATTTTGGCTTTTGTAGACTTGTTTTAATTGTCTTCAGCTTCAACTTGAACTTGCATATGAGCAGTTGATGGTCTGTTTCACAATCAGCTCCTGGCCTTGTTTTGGCTGAAGATATTGACCTTCTCCATCACCTCTTGCCACAGATATAGTTGATCTGATTCCTGTGTACTTCATCTGGTGAAGTCCACGTGTATAGCCACATTTTGTGTTGTTGAGAAAGGTATTTGCAATGAATAAGTCATTGGTCTTGCAAAATTCTATCATGAGATCTCCAGAATTATTTCTATCACCAAGGCCATATTTTCCAAGTATCAGTGATTCTTCTTTGCTTCCAATGTTTTCATTCCAATCACTAGTGATAATCAACACATCTTGATTGCACATTTAGTCAATTTCAGACTGCAGAAGTTGGTAAAAATTTTCAATTTCCTCATCTTTGACTTTGCTGGTTGGTGCGTAAATGTGAATAATAGTAGTATTAACTGGTATACCATGTAGGCATATAGGTATTATTCTATTACTGACAATATTGTACTTCAGAGTAGATCTTGAAACATTCTTTGTGATGATGAATGCCATGTCATTCCTCTTTAATTTGTCATTCCCAGGATAGTAGATCATGATTATCTGATTCAAAATGACCAAAACCAGTCCATTTCAGCTCACTAAAAAACAAACAAACAAACAGAAAAACAGTGACTACTATTAACTCGATCCCAACACATAGTGATGCTTAGGATAATGATCTTCATGTGTTCCATTTCATTTTTGACAACTTCCAATATTCCTAGATTAATACTTGATACATCCCATGTTCCAGCTCCCTTGTTTCTACCATTTTATCCTGCTTCTTTGTGTGGACTATGATGGTCTGTTGTTTCCGAGGCATCGTGACGTCATTGTATTTAGATCTCTGTTAACTGCTTGTGAAGAGCAGCCAAGGGTGGTCCAGGCTCTTCTTGGTGGTTTTTTATCATTGGTCTGTTGGTGGAGAAGGAGGAAGTGGCTCTCGCTCAGTAAGTGAAGTTGCAGGAGGTGTGGGTGTAGTTGTGTCTTATGAGGACTGTTGTTGTCTCCCACTCAGTTAGACACAAATTACAATTGAATAACC
>NW_006921771.1:4428687-4429794 GCF_000298275.1 Orycteropus afer afer
CTTCCTTCCGAGGAGTGGCTGGTGGGTTTGAACCGCCAGCCTTCTGGTTAGCAGTCAAGTGCTTTAGCCACTATGCTACCAGAGCTCCTATTTATCCTTCTATTCTCTAGAATATATTTTGTAAAGGTCTTAGGCATCTTTCATTTGAACTTTATTCCTACTAATTATGTGCATTTTGATAATTTTTTAAAAAAGAATTAAAACATTTCATTTCCAATTTTTTGTTGCTAGTATATGAAAATACAGTTGAGTTTTGGAATTTTGCTTTAAACTTGCCACCTTTCTAAGCTCACTTATTAATTCTAGTTGGTTTTAGTATATTCTTTGAGATTCTTAAAATGTAGATGCCATATTATTTGCAAAGAGATAATTTTGTTATATTTTTCCTATTTTTTGTTAGTGTATTTCTTTTAAAAATTTTAAAATATTTTTAGTTGTGGCAAAACATATATAACATAAAATTTATCATTTAGCTACTTTTAAGTGTACAGCTCAGTAACGTTAATTACATTCAAAATCTGTGCAACTATCACAACTATTTCCAACATTTTTTCATCACCCCAAACAGAAATTCTATATTATTAAACTGCATTCTTACTCTCTGCTTCTTCTGCAATTTCCATTAGTCCATTTGATATTACTCCAAAGACATCTAGTGTCTGTGTACATTTTTAAAAATCACTGTTCTCTTTGTTTTTCAAGCTATATTCTTTCTATCACCTGTCCTCCAATTCACTGATTCCTTTTAACTGCCATCTCCACATCTGCAATCTGCTCTTTCTAATTCTAAAATTTCCATTTGAGTCTTTTCTTCCATACTTTATTTTATGCTGAAATTCTGTCTTTTTTTTTTTCTTTTTTAAATAAAAATATATTTTCCTTCAGTTTTTAAATATTTTTAGTAAGGAGATAAGATTTTACTTAAAGAATGGGAGCAATGTTCAAAATGTGTGTGTGTGTGCCTGTTGACTTGTGATGATGAGTATTTTATCTTTGGAACCAGTGACTACCAAGATACACAAAGTGCCCACTACCATTCTCCAAGAGTTGAGAAATGAAGGGTGTCCAATATTCCTGGGGAACTGGGAAGAATATGAAACCAGAGAG
>NW_006921771.1:4429894-4442253 GCF_000298275.1 Orycteropus afer afer
CACCAACCACTCCTCAGAAGGAAGGTTGGGCGATCTACTTCCACAGTGATACTGTCTTGGAAACCCAAGGAGGGGTCGCTATGAGTCGAGTCCAACTTGATAGCACATAACAACAACAACAACAACATTGTTGATGATACATTGTGGAGATTTCAGATTCTGTTATCTTCATCTAAAAAATGTTGAATTTTTTTTTTTTTTTCAATAGTGGGCATTTCATTTACTGTCCAATTACTTTGTGTTTGTGCAGGCTGGGTTTTATGGTTTGGTTAGGTAAATCAGTGGAAGATCATAGATATTTTCCAAGCCTGTGTAACTTGGTGATACTAAACCTCCAAACTCTGTCTCCATTGTGGATCTTGATCCTGTCAGGGCTTATTGTTAGGTTTTGTTAGGGTGGGTGGATCTGGAGCAGGCCTTACTCTAGGTCATGGTCCTTATTCCTACAGCTTATTCTTTCAGGTCTGTCAGTTTAGGTGTTAAAAGTTCTCTTCTTTCTGGCAGGATTGAACCTTTGAAGTCCTGAATGCCTGGCAATTCTTGACCTCTAATATTCCCATTCCATTCTTAACAATCTGCTTAGTCTAGATTTGTCCCATCCTGAGTAGCCCAGCCCTTAGTGAAGGACTTGTAGAGAGAATCAGCAAACAGATTCCTAGAATCTCCTTCTGTGCAACTCCTTCTCCTAGAATCTGCTTTGTAGATTCCAGCTTCCTCTGCTGTCCCAACATACAGTTTTCTCCTTCTCAGCTCGCAGGATTACCATAAGTTGTTTAGATGCTTGCTTCCTGAATCATAGTTGGGAAATTGGCCTAAGCAGAGTCAGGCTGGATATGGAGCTTACTTTGTGAGCTTCTTTTCTTTCAAGGATTTCAGACTTATACTTGCTATTTTCCAGTGACTGAAAACATTTGTCTCATATATTTTGTCAAATTTTATGATTGTTTATGGTGTGTGTGTTAGTCTGCTACTAGCACCTTCATCATAACCAGATGCAGAAGGCTATTTTTATTAGAATTCTAGATATCATATGTTTGCTTGTAAATATTTCCATAAGCATCTCTAATTGATAAAGATGTTTTCAAAATATAACCATTATGCAATTACCATATTTAATAAAAATAAAAATAGTATCATTTTTGTATCATCTAATAGTCTACTCATGTTGAAATTTGTCTAATTGTCTCAAAAAAGATCTCTTTACAGTTGTTTTGCTCATATTGGAAAGTTGATTTTAGTTAGTACATCTCTTAAGTCCCCTTTTTAACAGTTTATCTTGCCTCCTTATTCCTCCTACTTTTATACCATTGATTTTTTTGGAAACCAAGTCATTTGTCATATGTACCATAGAATGTCATACAGTCTAGATTTAGCTAATTATTTCCCTCAACTTCAATTAATTTGTTTTTCTCCTTTCTGTGTTCCCCATAAACTGTTAGATCTAGAGGCTTGCAGAGCTTCATGTTTTCTCTTTTCTTTTTCAAGAACATTTCATAGGTGGTGCTGGTGATTCTACATGTAATAGTTGGGGTTGTGTGTCAACTTGGCTGGACTACAATTCTAAGTGGTTTAAGCAGTGGTGATGTGGTTATTCCCATGATGAGATCAGATGTATATGCTTTAGCAGCCAATCCATTGAAAGGGAGTTTCCCTAAGGGTGTGGCCTGCTTTCAATACATATATGGACATCGTGGGAAAAAGAGAGAACCTGGTGTGCATCTGGATCTTGTGCTGCCTACAACTGTCCATGAGGAAACAATCACTATTTTGCCTGTGATCTTGGATTCCTCATCCACCAAGTCAACAGCCAGTATACTGCCTGCCAAACTTGACCTCATTGGCCCCTGCAGCTGCATGAGTCAGAAAAAGGCTTCAGTTTGATGTTTGATTCAGGAACTTGCCCTTTTCAGTCTCTATAACTGTGAGAGCCATTTTCCTAAGATAAATTTCTCTCTCCATATATAAGCTTTACTGGTTTTGCTTCTCTAGAGAACCCAGCCTAACACATTTGGTACCAGGAGTTGGGTCTAGAGAGACAAAATTATAAGGATAAGTTTTGTAAATTGGTTCTCACCAATTCTCCTTTGGTTCTCCAATTTGATTAATTGTAAAGGCACTGGTGACTCTGCCTCCATTATTAAAGAGAGCCTTGCTAATCTGTGGTGTGAGGTGGCAACATTAATATGCAAAATATCACCACTAATAGATCAAGGATGTTTGAGAAGTGAGGCTCTGGGTGACAGTATGTTTGATATTTTTCTGCAATTTTGTCAGCATAAGGAGTATAAGGAACCTGATTGGCTGGTCCTCCTTTTGCTACACAAAGTGGTGAAAGAGCAAGATGAGTTCAGGGCTGCTAAGGCACACCTCAATAATAATCTCAGTGTTTCCAGCTGCACCCTGAAAGAAAACCTTATTTCTTCTAGTAACAGAGCTGTTATTGCAAAAACCAAACCCAGAGTCTTATTGTAAGGGTGGCTGAATTACAATGCCAATTGAATTGCCAACCCAGAATGGAGTCTGAAGTTAAGGAGAGGGCACTGATTTGGAAAAAATGGGATCCTGAAACCTGGGATGGAGACATATGGGCAGACAGTCAGGAAAATGAGGACATGGAGCCTGTAAATTCTGTTGTATCCCTCCTGCCAACAACGTCATCTCTCACATCTGAAGAGATTAATGTAAAACCATCATCCCTTCCACCTTACATGGCATGGTAGATGCCATGTAAGACATTGATGAATGTTCTCAGGAACTGGCCCAACAACCCATTGATGCTGATAGACCTATAACCAAACTTAAGTCCAAGTGAGCCCTAAAAGGTGAAATACAAAGTGTGACCAAAGAAGTGATACACTATGACCAAAGAGATCTACTTGATTTTACTAACATGTACAGACAGAAACTTAGAGAATATGTCTGAAATACAGGAGATTCTTTAGGATGTCTCTTAGTACTACCATGGCCTGTGATTAAAGTCAATGGAAAACTACAGCTACCCAATTCTGATATGACTACTAATGGCCCAGACCCTTCAGGAATGAAGATTTGGGTCACCCCACCAGGTAAAGAACTATGACCAGCTGAGGGGCTTGCTGAGGGCAAGGGAAATACGGAATGGGTGGTGGAAGGAGGTAGTTTTGAATATCAGCTACAACCATGTAACCAATTGCAGAAATGAGGACTGTGATTGTTACATTTCTTCATTGTGTGTGTGCATCAAATATTTTTATTTTCTTCAGTTATGAACTAGAAAATGTAAATAGTGTTAATGCATGTTTAGTTGTATGTGTGTTAGTGTATCATGTTAGGTGCAAATATAATTTTATAACTGTTCTTATTCAGAGATTATACTAAGGAGATGCACACAACTGCCAAGTTGACAAGGGGTGGATTGTGATAGTTGGGGTTGTGTGTCAACTTGGCTGGACCAGGATTCTGAGTGCTGATGTGGTTATGCCCATGATAAGATCAGATGTATATGTTTTGAGCAGCCAATCCATTGAAACAGTGTTTCCCTAGGGGTGTGGTGTGCTTCCAATATATATATATGTTGTTGTTGTTATTTGCCATCGAGTCAGCCCCGACTCATAGCGACCCCTCCTTGGGTTTCCGAGGCAGTATCACTACGGAAGTAGGAATGCCCAACCTTCCTTCCAAGGAGTGGCTGGTGGGTTTGAACCACCAGCCTTCTGGTTAGCAGTCAAGTGCCTTAGGCACTATGCTACCAGAGCTCCTAATATATATATATATATACATCTTGGGAAAAAGAAAGAACCTTCTGTGGATCTGGATCCTGTTGTGCTGCTTACAACTGTCTGTGAGCAAACAATCACCATTCTTCCTGATGATCTTGGATTTCTCATCCACCAACTCAACAGCTGGTACACTGCCTGCCAACTTTGGGCTCATCAGTCCCTGCAATTGTGTGAGTCAGGAAAAGACTCCAGTTTGATATTTGATCCAGGAACTTGGAGTTGTCAGCTTCTATAACTATGGGTGCCATTTTCCTAAGTTAAATTTCTCTTTCTATATAAGTTTTACTGGTTTTGTTTCTCTAGAGAACCCAGCCTAACACACCACATCATGTGGCACATGGTGCCTGGCTGTCACACTTTTAGTGATGCTAAGATTGATGGGTGGTATCAGCCTGTTCTCTTCATTATAAATTTTACCATTAACATTCCAGTTAGTAGTTTTAGCATCAATTAATTATTATGGCTTCAATACATTATTTAATTAGCAATGGTAAACCAAAAATTTTCTAATTCTCTTATTCTGCATTTATTAGCTGAAATTCTGTAGAGAGAACTTACCCTCATCTTTTTTTTTTTTTTTGTTACCTTGAAAAAGTTCAAAGAGAAAAGGCAAGAAAAAATGTTTAAGTATCTCCATTTATTAAAAAATCTGCTTTTAGAGTAATAAGTTTATAGCCTAGTAACCTCCATGGAAGTTAAAAAATGGATATCATCATCAACTTATGAATATGATGAGCTTCAATTATTTGCATTCATTATGCTTTTTGATGTTTAAATTAGGCTAGTGGGAATCCCTGGTACTCTAAGGATTTCATCCTCAATCAAGTTGGGCAGATCCATCTATTTTAATCAATTTTTCATTAATTATTCCTAAGTCTCTGACTCCACCACTCATCTGTCAGTTTGTCATACTATAGTGTCTTGTGTGTTGCTGTGAGGCTGGAGGCCATGCCACTGGTATTTCAAATACCAGCAGGGTCACCCATGGTGGACAGGTTTCAGTGGAGCTTCCAGACTAAGACAGACTTGGAAGAAGGAAGAGACCATCCACTTCTCAAAGAATTGGTCAGTGAACACCTTATGAATAACAGTGAAACACTGTCTGATATATTACTGGAAAACTTTCTGAATAACCCTGAAACATTGTCTGATATAGTCCCAGAATATGAGCCCTGCAGGTAGGAAGGCATTCAGAATTTGACTGGAGAAGAGCTGCCTCCTCAGAGGAGAGCTGAACTTAATGATGTGGATGGAGTAAAGCATTTGGTACCTCCGTTTGCTGATGTGACATGACTCAAAATGGGAAGAAACAGCTGCAAACATCCATCAATAATTGGGTCATGGGATATATAAAGTGAATCTAGGAAAATTGGTAGTTGTCAAAAATGAAATGGAATGCATCAAGATCAACATCCTGGGCATCAGTGAGCTGAAATGGACTGATTTTGGCCATTTTTAATCAGACAGCTATGTGATCTACTATGCCAGGAATGACAAATTGAAGAGGAATAGTGTGGCTATCATCATCACAAACAATGTTTCAAGACATCTCCTGAAGTACAAAGCTGTCAGTGATAAGATAATATCCATACACTTACAAGGGAGACCAGTTAATGCTACTATTATTCAAATTTATGCACCAACCACCAAAGCCAAAGATGAGGAAATTAAAGATTCTTACCAACTTCTGCAGTCTGAAATTGACCAAACATGCAATTAAGACGTACTGATTATCACTGGTGACTGGAATGCAAAAGTTGGAAACAAAGAATAATCACTGGAAAATATGCAAATACCTCATTTTAATAACACAAATGATGTCTATACACATGGTTTTGCCAGATGGAGTACACAGGAATCAGATCAACTACACTCACAGAAAGAGGTGATGGAGAAGCTCAATATCTTCAGTCAAAACAAGACCAGGAGCATTAACTCTTCTTCAGTCTTCATTGTTCATTGTCCAGCTCTCACATGCATATGAGGTGATTGAAAATACCAGGGCTTGGGTTAGGTGCACCTTAGTGTTCAAGGAGACATATTTGCTCTTCAGCACTTTAAAGAGGTCTTTCGCAGCAGATTTGCCCAGTGCAATACATAAACTGATGTCTTGACTGCTGTTTCCATTGATGTGGATTGTGGAACCAGGTAATATGAAATTTTTAACATCTTCAATCTTTTCTCCATTTACTGTGATGCTGCTTATCAGTCTTGTTGTGAGGATTTTCATTTTCTTTATGTTGAGATGTAATCCATACTGCAGACTGAAGTCATTAATCTTTATCAGTAAGTGCTTCAAGTCATCCTCACTTTCAGCAAGCAAAGTTATGTCATTTGCATATCACAGGTTTTAATGAGTCTTCCTCCAGTCCTCATGTCACTTTCTTCTTCATATGGTCCAGCTGCTTGGATTATTTACTCATCATACAAATTGAATAAGTATGGTAAAAGGATACAACCCTGACACATGACCTTCCTGATTTTAAATTATGCAGTATTCCCTTATTCTGTTCGGATGACAGCTTCCTCAGGTTCCTGATAAGCAAAATCAGATGTTCTGGAATTCACATTCTTCTCAATGTTATCCATAATTTGTTATGATCCATACAATCAGATGCTTTTGCATAGTCAGTCAAACACAAGTAAACATCTTTCTGGTATTCTTTGCTTTCTGCCAAGATCCATCTGACATCACCAATGATCTCCCTTGTTCCACATCCTCTTCTGAATTCAATTTGCATTTCTTTAACTTCTCTGTCAATATGCTGCTGCAACCATTTTTCAATTATCTTCAGCAAGATTTTACTTGCATGTGATATTAATGATATTGTTGATGCTTTTGAGTTGTGTTGTTAGCAAAGAATACTGAAAGTACCATGGATTGGTAAAAGAACTAACAAATCTGTCTTGGAAGAAGTGCAGCTGGAATGTTCCTTGGAAGCAAGAATGGCCAGACTTTGTCTCACCTATTTTGGTCATGGTGTCAGAAGGGGCCATTCCCTAAAGGATATCATGTTTGCTAAAGTGGAGGGTCTCTCTGGTAGCATAGTGCCTAAGACATTTGACTGCTAACCAGAGGCTGGCGGTTCAAACCCACCAGCCACTCCTTGGAAGGAAGGTTGGGCAATTCTATTCTGTAGTGGTTGCTGTGAATCGGGGCTGACTTGACAGCACATAACAACAACAACAACAACAAAGTGGAGGGTCAACAAAAGAGGGGAAGGCCCTCAACAAGGTGGATGGACACAGTAGCTGCAATGGTGGGCTCAGGCATAGCAAGAATCGTGAGGCTGGCACACGACCAGACAGTGTTTCATTCTGTTGTACACAGAGTCGTTATGAGTAGGAGCCAGCCCTATGACACCTACCAACAACAACAGGTCTCTGACTTTTTCCTTCTTCCATACCTTATAAATTATGTTTTCATACATTACATAGCCAATCTAATTTCCCCATTAAAAAAAGAAGTCATATAACCAATATAGTAAGTTAATTTGCAAAAGCTATTTTATCTTTGCTGGTATAATTCTATAACAAGTATAATTCTATAACAAATCTTCATTTTTATTATTTCTATTTTTTAAAAAGTCAATTCTCATTGGACTATAAATATGTACTAAGTGCAGAAGCAACCATAAATCTGATGCTGGATATTTAACAAGAAATGATAGTAAAATATAGGGTGATATTTTCTGACCTCCACTACAGTTTTGCAGGTGGCAGAATATTGCATGGGTTCATTTGTTAAGCAGTTTAACTCTCCTATTATTTCCCCAGTGAACACATAGTCTGGGTAGGTTGTTTGAAAATCTTTCTTCTCTGAGTCACTGAGTATTTGGTCATTACCTGAACCTGGCTTTGAACTTTGAAACTGTTCAAGAAAAAAGAAAGAAAAATACATACATCAGTTGACTTGTCTTACTAAAATTATCTAGTTTATTTCCTTTTGGTTTTAAAATTTCTAATATATACACACTGTTTGAAAATATTACTTCTACCTTTGTAAGTAAATTTATTAAATTAGCAATTACTTAGAAACAAAACAAACAAAGCACTCTTTAATACCCTGATCTTCCCAATTCTTCTTACTTAGCCAAACTCTACCCACTTAGAATCGTTAAACCTCCAGTGCAGATAAATAGAAATTATGCAATGATTCATATTGATTTCTCAATCTTGAAAGAAAAATCCTTTGGTAGTCTATTATTATGAGAAAGTATAACTAAAAATGTGGATAAGTGCAATTTGAAATATAGTTACTGTCCTAACTGAATAAAGCTATTAATTTTCAAGTTTATACAATTTTAAACTGATGTTCAGAAGTATATTTGTAAATAAATCTTCCTTACCTTTACCACTCCGGAAATAATTATATAGATGCCTTTGGGCTCTTCACCCTGTTCAAATATATCATTTCCACAATCATATGTTATAAATGTGACTCTGTTCTAGAAAAAAAAAAATCCACCAAATATGTAAGCTGTAAATAATATTTTAGCAATATTCGGGGATGCTGATGTTCACTTTAAATATTTTTCTTACATTTTTAAAGTAAATTATCATTCAGCAAGATCTTCTGAGATATATTAGTAGCAAAATTTAAAGAGAAAATTGGAATTACGAAAGCAAAGAGAGGAAGGTGGTCATTTACAGATGGGTGGAATTTCAGATGGAGTATTTATACATGGGTTCAAAAAGAAATAATCCAGAAATAAGAACCTTTGCCCTCAAGTCAATTCCAGCTCATGGCAACCCACTGTGTGTCAGAGTAGAACTCTGCTCCATAGGGTTTTCAGTGGCTGAATTTTTCGGAATCAGATCTTCAGGCCTTTTCTTCCAAGGTGCCTCTGGATGGACTCAAACTTTCAGTTAGCAACCAAGTAACTGTTGGTACTGTGTTGGCAACTTAGCCCTCCAGGCTGGAGGCCTTGGGTTCAGTTCCTAACCAAGATGTGTACTTCATGCACAATCACCACCCATCTATCACTGGGGGCTTGGATGTTGCTATGGTGCTGAACAGGTTTTAGTGGAGCTTCTAGACTAAGATAGACTAGAAGGAAAGGCCTAGGAATCTTCTTCCGAAGATCAGACATTGAAAATCCTATGAAATCACAGTGGTCTGATCTACAACAAATCCTGGATGTCTGAATGAATGAAAAGGTATCAATAAACACTTCTTCAGCATGGTGAGGATGTTTCCATAGGAGCAATAAGCAGGGAAGTTTGAAAACAAGTGGAAATATAGGTCATTTCAAGAAAAGTAAATTGTATCCACAAAGGAATAGAATTAAGAAACAATGCAAAGTATAGCTACAGTATAAGGGGTATGTGATGAATGGGACACAGAAGGTAAAAGTCAAGAGGTAGGCAGGAGGCAGAATGTGGAAAGACTTTGCACATTATTCGAAGGGATTCTGATTTTATCCTACAGGCAATAAGAAATACTTAAAGAATTTTAAACTGGACAGTATCATGTTGAACCTTTACTTTTAAAAAGATCATTTGTGGGTATATTGAAGTTAGTATTAGTGGGAAATAAAAATGTTACCTGAATGAAGTCTATATGATCTCGGTCTTTATCTAGCCATGAAATATGATAAAGTGCTTCTTCAATAGAAAGAGACTTGATCGTTGGTTGAAAATCAAGCAGCTCTCTTTTTCTGGCCACGATTAACTAAGACCACAATATTTAAGAAAGGAGATGAACCAAACTGCTGTTCATAGAATGTTTGAAATAATTCTCACTTTGTGCTATTTCTTATTCTTAATTTTCTGATTTTTTTTTTGTTGTTGTTATTTTTGTTGTTCTTCCAAAGAAATCAACTTCTCCCCTCTGACAGCATTTATTTTCTATATCCTTATGTTATCATTAAGGATCTCTGGTGGTGTAGTAGTTAAGGCATTTGGCTGCTAACCAAAAGGTCAATGGCTCAAACCCACCAGCCACTCTGTGGGAAAAAGGTGAGGCAGGCTGCTTCTGTAAAGATTTACAGGCTTGGAAAGTGTTTTGGTTATTTCTTGCCGCTCTAATAGAAAATAACACATGTGCATAGCTTTAACAACAGGGACCTACTCTCTTACAGTTTTGGAGGCTAAAAGTCTGAAGTCAAAGTGCCAAGCTCTAGGGGCTGGGTGAAAGCCCCTTGACTTTGGGCTTCAGCTCTGCCTCTTGCTCCCAGTCCACTGGAGCTAGAAGTGTCTCTTCACTCAGGCAGCTGATGACAGCAGAGGCTGGCAAACCCAAGATTGACAAGTAGAAAGGCACATCCCAATATCACCAAGCAACACAACAAGCCATTAATTCAAGTCCAGAGACAGTCCCAAGATCACTAGGAAACATGGTAGGTTGTTAAATGAAGACTCAGCTACATGTAGGGCTCAAGTGTGCGATAAAGCTTCAGACCATTCCCCAAGTTTCTGTTTATATACTGGAAACAGACCATATCCCTAAAGCAGCCACTTAGTTGCTCCAGTAGATTGCACCATGGAGTTGATTACCAGTCTCACCATGGGGAATAACCACATCCAGCTGCCCAGCCACTCAACACCAGGCCCAGCCAAGTTGACACATAACCTTAACTACCACAGAAACCCAATGGGAGTTGCTATGAGTTGGAATCAACTCACTGAAACGACAGTGAGTTGAATTGTATGTTACCATTATTCTCAAGTCATAGATTAAGCTTTTTAAAGTAAATTTTTGAAGTATAGAATACACATAAAAAAGTGTGCAAATATCCATTCTAAGAACACTTAAAAGGGAAAACATCTGTGTAACCAACATTCAGATCAACAAATTAACTATTCAGTGCACCCCTGAATCTTCCTTGATGTTTTCATTCAGTCATTGTCCCTCCAAAGATAATCACTACCCTGATTTCTGTCACCAGTTTAGCTTTGTCTGATTTTGAGCTTGATATTCATGAAATCAAAGAGTATGTATTTGTTTATGTTGGTTTCATTTCCTCAACACTATTTTTCTGAGATTAATCTATGATGCTCCAGGGAGCAAAAGTTTATTCAATTTCATTGTTGAATAACATTATGTTGTGGGAATATACATGAATTTTAATTTAGCTACTGTTGATGGGCCTTTGGGTTGTTTTGGTTTTGGACTGTTATGGCTGGTTGGTATAGAGCCAGAAGTCTAATTGCTTGGTTATAGGACATGCATATGCTCAGCTTTAGTGGATGCTACAATTTTCCAAACTGGTTATATCCATTTATGCTTTTACTTTAATATAGGAGAGAGTTCCAGTTGTTGCATCTTGCAGCCTACAATTGGTACTGTTACTTTCTTTCTTTTTTTTTTTTTTTTCAATTTCTGTATTATAGTAGTCATGCATCTGGTATTTCATTTTGGTTTTAGTTTACACTAAGCTGCAACAATTATATGTGGCACTTTTTCTTATGTGTATTGGACATTTTAATATCTTTTGTGAAGTGCCTGTTTACATCTTTTGCCTATTTAAAAATAAAATGTTCTTACTGATTTTTAAGAGTTTTTTTTTATATATTCAGAATATTAATCCTTTATTGGACATATTTATTTTGCAAATATCCTCTCTCTCTTTACAGATTGTCTTAACATTCTCTTATTTTTTAAAAATATAAAGAGTTCTTACTTTTAATATTATTTAAATCCAATAGTGTGTCCTGTTTGAGAAATCTTTGCATACCCCAATATCAAGAAAATTCTGTGATTTTTTAAACTTTATTGTTTTCTATTTTATAATTATGTCTACAATCCATCGGGAATTAACTTTTTGTGTGTGGTATGAGGTTAGCGTAGCATTTGACTGCTAACCAAAAGCCTGGTGGTTAAAACCCACCAGCCACTTCTCGAAAGGAAGACTGGGCAAGCTATATCCACAGAGATACCGCCTTGGAAACCCAAGGAGGGGCCATTATGAGTTGAATTTGATTTGACGGCAGTTTTTATTATTATTATTTTTTAAATGAGGTAAGTGTATTCATAAATGAAATAGGTGCAAGAACTCCACAAAGAAAACCATAAATATTATTGAAATAACATTGAAACTTAATTAAATGAAGCGATATCATGTTAGCAGATTGAATCAATATTGTGCAGTTGTCATTGTTTTCCAAATTGATGTATAGGCTTAATGTATCCTAGAAATTCCAGTAAGTTATTTAGCGAAAATTGACTGGCTGATTCTAAAATTTATTTGGAAATACAAAATGGCATAATAGTAAAAACAATCTTGAAGACCAAAGGTGAAAGATGCACACTATCAAATATGAAGACTTATTAAGTTTCAATAATTAAGGGTGTGTGAAAGTAAATAGAACAATGGAATAAAATGGGGTCCAGAAACTCAACCACACAAACATAATTTATGACAAAGACTTCACAGGGTGCAAAGGGGGAGAGTCTTTTCCATAAATAATGGTGGATCAAATGCTTATGTACATGGGGGAAAAACGAATTTATCCTAGCACTTCCATATAAGCCATTTTAAGTTGCACTGCTACTGTTCATTATTTTTATTTCCTACAAGGTAAACTTTTCTCAGAATCAAGTTTGTCAGTCTTGGCTTTCTAACTCTAGAATTCTAAGTCTTTTTTTTTTTTTTTTTT
>NW_006921771.1:4447648-4448584 GCF_000298275.1 Orycteropus afer afer
TGATTTCTGCTCGAATCTTGATTATTTCCTTTCTTCTGGTGACTGTGGGCTTTTTTTGCTGTTCTTTTTCTAATTGTTGGAGATGTTGGTTTAAAGTGTTGACTTTGGCTCTTTCTTCTTTTTTGATGTGTGCATGTATTACTATAAATTGGCCTCTGATCACTGCTTTTGCTGTGTCCCATGGTTTTTGGTATGTTGTGTTTTCATTCTTGTTTGATTCAAGGAATTTTTTAATTTCTATATTTATTTCTTCTCTTTACCCAGTCTTTTTCTAGGATGGTATTGTTCAGTTTTCATGTGTTTACTTTTTTCTTGTTGATCTTCCTATTGTTGATTTCTAATTTGATAGCTTTATGATCTGAGAAGATGCTTTGCAGTATTTCAATATTTTTAAATTTATAAAGACTTGCTTTATGGCCTAACATATGGTCTATCATGGAAAAAAGTTCCACGTGCACTGGAGAAGAATGTATATTGTGTTGCTGCTGGGTGAAGTGCTCCGTAGATATCTATAACCCAGTAGGTGGAGTATATTATTTAGCTTTTCTGCATCTTTATTGAGTTTCTTTCCAGTTGTTCTATCTTTCAAAGAAAGTGGTGTATTAAAATCTCCTACTATGACTGTGGAGTCATCTATTTGGCTTTTCAACTCTTTTAAAGTCTGGTTTATGTATTTTGGGGCCCTTTCATTGGGTCCATAGATATTTATTATGGTTATATTTTCATGATCAATTGATCCTTTAATCATTGTATAATGTCCTTCCTTGTCCCATATGGTGTTTTTTGTCTTAAAGTCAATTTGATCAGAAATTAATATTGCAACTTCTGCTGTCTTACCGTTGCCCTTTGCTTGATATATCTTTTTCTATCCTTTGATTTTTAGTCTATTTTTGTCTTTGTCTCTTAGGTGTGTCTGTTGTAGGCAGCATATTGATG
>NW_006921771.1:4448754-4463862 GCF_000298275.1 Orycteropus afer afer
ATCCTGTTACCATTTCCTTTGTTGCTGTTGTTTTAGTATTTGCTGGGTATTTGTGATTGTCCTCTTTTTTATTGTAATATGAAGGTTTATCATTTTTCTTTGAGGTTACCTTATGATTTATACTTTTCTCCCTGAGTTTAGAACAGTCTATTCTGTCTTGCAACTCTCTTAACTTCCTTACTATTTAGAAGTTCTATAACTGCACAGTCTTTTCCCTCTTTTTGTTTGTAGTTGTCCTCGTTTGCCAATTGATGTCTCTGGTTCCCCGTTCATAATCTTGTATTCTCATTTTATTTTGGCTATGTCCTCTGGATGGATTCAAAGCACCAACCTTTTGTCTGGCCAGTAGTCAGTACTTAGCCATTTGCACTACTGAGGGACTCATAGATCACTACTAAATTTCCTTTTAACTATCAGTTTATTGATTATGCAGCTGATAACAGAGAACACGTTCAAGCAAGAATTGTAAGCATTATGGAAAATATAGAATAAAAAGCTAAGGATCTCTTCATCTTCCCTTTATTCTTCTCATTCTTTCCTCCAGATGCACTCAATATAAAAAGTTTGATATATATCATTCTAGCTCTTTTTACTAAATATTACATTGTTGTTGTTGTTATGTGCCATCGAGTCAGACCCGACTCACAGCGACCCCTCCTTGGGTTCTGAGGCAGTATCACAATAGAAGTAGATTGCCTAACCTTCCTTTCGAGGAGTGGCTGGTGGGTTTGAACCACCACCCTTCTGGTTAGCAGTCAAGTGCCTTAGGCACTATGCTACCAGAGCTCCCAAATATTACATAGGTATATGTATATAGAAATTTAACAAAATCTGTGAACTTTTCATGTCAGTATATATTCTTAATTTATATATAATGTTCATTTTCATGGGTGCATCACACTTTACATAATTACCCCCCAAGTTGATAAACATGTAGGTTATTTCTAACATAATGTGTTCGAACATACATACGTCTTTGTTTTCTTTTGAATATCTGTAAAATTTTGACACATAAAATTGCTGATTCAAAGGGTTTCTGTTGTTAGGTGCTGTCAAGTCATGACACTACATACAACAGAATTAAAGCCTAATTGTATGCCACTTCACAATCCTTTCTATGCATGAGTCCATCATCTCAATGTGATGTCTGTCAATCCATCTAATTGAGGGTGTTTCCATTTTCCTTTGAACCTCTACTTTACCAAGCATATTATCCTTCTCCAGGGAATGGTCCCTTCTGAAAACATGACCAAAATAGGTGAGATGCAGTCTGGCCATTCTCATTTTCAAGGAGCATTCCAGCTGCACTTCTTCTAGGACAAATTTGTCAGTTCTTCTGGTAGTCCATGATTTTTTCAGTATTCTTCACCATTACCACAACTGAAAGGCATTGTTCTTGTTACCTAGTGCTGCTCTGACAGAGATATACCACAAATCGGATGGCCTTAACAAATAGGAGTTTATTCTTACAATTTGGAAGCTTTAAGTCCAAGTTCAAAGTGCCAGGCTCTAGAAGCTGGGTGAAAGCCCCTCAACCTTGGGGTCCAGCTCTGCCTCCTGCTCCCAGCCACTAGAGCTAGAGGCATTTCTTCACTCAGACAGCTGCTGGCTGCTGAGGCTGAGAAGCCCCAAGGTTGACAAGTAAAAAAGGCAGAGTCCTGATGTTACCAAACCACACGGCAGACCATTAACTTAAGTCCATTGTAAGTCCCAAAGTTGGCAGAGCATGATATACTGCTCAACAAAGACATGGCAACTTTCAGGGTCCAAGTGTGCCATAAGCTAGAAACCATTCCCAAGGCTTCTCCTTATATACTGGAAGCAGACCACATCTCAAAGGTAGCTATTCAGCTGCTTGTGGTAGATCCCACCATGGAGTTGATTGCCAGTCTCATCATGGGGAACACCTACCACCAGCTGTCTAGCCACTTAACCAGGCCCAGCCAAGGTGACACAAAATGTAACCACCACAATTCCAACCCTTGTCAACTTGGCACCTGTACAGAACTTCAGTGGGTGTTATCTGTACAGGTCTCCTTCACTGGGTGGCTCCAGTCCCTTAGTTCCTGAGTGGTGACCTCACCCCCTTGGCCTGGTGGGTCCCGTTCCTCTCCCTCTTGGGAATGGCAGCCCCACCCCCTCACTCTTGGGCAGCGGCTATGGCTCCATCCAACTGCCTCACATGAATGAGCAGCCCCACACTCCAGAACCAAGTTGGTGAAGGCCTGGCTCTTTGAAACCTAGGAGGCTGTGGTCATTCCATCCCCACAGGCCATGGTCCTACCCTTTCAGGATGAGGCAGCTCTGCTTCCATTTCCTTGGTCTCTGCTTCTGCCAATTAATGCCCGAGGGCAACCCACTCCGCCAGGAATCTTCTTACCCCAAAGGACATTTAGCTTTTTTGTCCGTGGGCTGGCCAGCCTGCTACTCCATTTCAAGTCGGTCTCTTCTACCAATTAATGCCTGAAGGCAACCCACTCCACCAGGAAGCCACCTAACTGAAGGCATTAAGCATTTTCCTCTGTGGGCTGGTAAGGCTATCGCTGTCTCATGCTGGTTCTCTTGGCTCTGCTCCTGTCGTCTCTCATGTTGGTCTCTTGCTGCTGGCTGCTGAGGCTGAGAAGCCCCAAGGTTGACAAGTAAAAAAGCACAGTCCTGATGTTACCAAACCACACAGCAGGCCATTAACTTAAATCCTTTGTAAGTTCCAAGGTCAGCAGAGCACAGCAGGCTGCTGAGCAACAACACTGCTACATGTAGGGTCCAAGCATGCCATAGGATAGAGACCATTCCCAAGGCTTTTCCTTATATACAGGAAGCAGACCATATCCCAAAGGCAGCTACTCAGCTGCTTGTGGTTGATCCCACGATGGAGTTGATTGCCAGTCTCATCATGGGAAATAACTACCACCAGCTGCCCAACACTCATAAGTGTTGTGTATTTTGTGTTAGGTTCATACTTCAATATTTAGAGTTTTTAATTGCTATTGTGAAAAGCATTTTCTTCTATATTTTCTTATTGTTAGGGCAGAATTTTCTATACTGACTTGTTTCTGAACACTTCATCATTCTTACTGATCCTGTGTTTCTTTTTTCTTCTTCTTTTAAATTTTATTGTGATTTGATTAAAAGTTTACAGAGTGAACTGGTTTTTCATTCAATTGTCCATGCATATTTTGTTATGTGACATTAATTGCAATCCCCACAATGTAACAACTCTCTTCCTAGTTCCTCTCTGTTTCTCATTTCTATTTGTCCTCTTTGCTATCCCTTTCTGTCTTCTAAGCTTTGTCCCTTGGCAAGTACTGACCTTTTGGTCACAGAAGGTTGACTGTTCTAAGGGGTGTGTACCTCCCTAGTGTTATTGTTCACCTTGTAGGCCTGTCTATTGTCTGGCTGAAAGTTGAGCCACAGAGGGTAGGTTCAGTTCCAGGCTTGAAGAGTAGCTAAGGGCCAGCTTTTATTAGACTAGTAAGCATGGTCTTTTGTAAGATTTTGAGTTTTGTTCTACATTTTCTCCACTCTATCCAAGATCTTCTACTGTGATCCATTTCAAAGCAGTTGGTAGTGGTGGCCAGGAACTATCTAGTTCTTCTGGTCTCAGGGTCTTGGAGACTGTGGTTCTCATGATCCATTAGTCCTTTGGACTAATTGTTTCCATATGTCTTTGATTTTCTTCACTCTGCTTTGCTTTGGACAGGGAGAGACCACTAACTGCACCTTAGATGACTAATCCTAAAGCTTTCCAGTTAACTCTCTAGGATTTTTAATTTAAAAATTTACAAATATATTTTCTTAAATTTCCATCTCTCAAATTCCTTTCCTCCCTTCTTGTCCTGGCTAAGATTTCTAGGTTTCTCATTCAATACTTGGAATGATGGTGGTCCAAATATTTTGCCTTCTAATACAAGTTCAGGAGTGCTTGTGGCATAATGCCTAAGGCACTTGACTGCTAACCAGAAGGTTGGAGGTTCAAACCCACCAACCACTCCTCGGAAGGAGGATTGGGCAATCTACTTCCATAGTGATACTGCCTCAGAAACTCAGTGAGGGGTCGCTATGAGTTGGAGATAACTCGACGGCACATAACAACAACAACAATACAATGTTCACTGCATATTTTTAATAATGCCCTTTATCAAACTAAGGATGGTCCTTTCATACTAGCCTGCTAAGAATTTCTTGAACATTCTGAATGAGGCCTGAACTATAACAATTGTTTTCCATTTATTGTTCTCTTTATAAATGAATTACATAGCTACTTGATGGAGATAAAAATAGTTATATATTTTTTAATTCTGTCAGACTCAATGGTCAACTATTGTATTTAGGAGTTTTGTGTATGTTTTCACAAGTATTAAAGCTTTATGATATTTTTTTTTTCTTTAATTATTCCCAATTTGATATCTTATAGAATGAGTTAGAACCCTTTCTATCTCTATTTCAGTGTCACAGATAATTCCCAGGATCATATTAACACTCAATCTATCCCTGGATGAAGAATAGGTTCAGCAAACCCTTGCTTTGTGAACAAAGCTGAGAAAGAGACGGTCCCTCACTGGCAATAATGGGAAGAGAAGCTGACTACTGGGTCTGTAGAAAGGAGACTCTCTATGGTGGTGCTCGTCTTTAGAAAATTATTTTGAGTTACATGTTCATGCCTCAGGATTGTCCTATATTGGAAAGAAAAGTAGGTTTAAAGACCATAAATGACTATATGTCAAATAAGTATGTTCTTTTTGAAAATATTCTCTCTTACCTTAGTAATTTCAGAACTTTCACTTTTATAAATAACTCCTTTTAACCTGAAAACCTTCACTATTTCTCTAGCTATATTAAGCATGACATTAATTTCTTCCTTTGTTTTCATAGCGACGGCAATTTCTGGATGATCATACTCTAAGTAGCCTGAAAATAACAAAATATTTTCAGAGGAAATAAAGACAATGTTTTAAATATTTCATGTGAACATTAGTTAATATTTCTGCTCCAACCCATAGAGTATGACACTCACACAGGGAAATTTATCTCTCCCTGATGGAAGTGCTGCTGTCAATCACTGCTTACCAATAGCACCAGAATTCTGTCCTCCAGTTTCCTTGGAAACAGATCATGGCTGTGCTTAAGCCCATGGAGAATAGGCAGCACCAGTCCTAGGATTACATGGATCTCCTACATTGGATACAAAAAGGCCATTCTGGGTTTTCAGTCTCATGACCCACTTTCCTTTTGAACCAGGACTTTTGTGCTCAGATATTGTTCTGATTAAGTGATCTTGCTCAGCCACTTCATCTGGATGGCTTATCCACCCATGTTCTCTTGCCTATCTGATTTGGATTCCCAGATACTCTAGTTTTTCCACTGGACTCTATATTTTGGGGTTTGTGTTGGTAGTGCCTCTTGTCTGGCTTGAGAACTCCTGTCATGCTAGGTGCCTCTAGTCTGACCTCATTTCCAGGTCTGGCTTGTTGTGTCTTTTGCTATCCACTATCTGGTACCAAACCCTACTTTATTCCTCATACATGAACTCTATATTATTGGGGTGGTGGTGTCTTAAACTTATTTTCTAGCTTCTGTAATATGATGTTTTCATATCTATGTCAAGTAACCCCTTCTCCACCCATGTCTACTAGGTCTAGATAAGAAGCTTCCTACTGTCATCTTTGGTAAACGGCTCAAGCCTAAGGTGAGAGTTTCAGATACAGCTCACCAAAAAAAATCTCCACACACTCTGACTTCTCCTTGTCATGTTTGACACAGAAACCACAATAAAGGTCCTTGTCCCCAAGCCTGCTCTATCTCTGCCTCGCAAACGCCCCCTGTGCTTTCCCCATGTGCCTTTGTCAGATGTGTGGTGAACACCAGGGACTATGAATATATTTTTAAATATTTCCTTTCTCTCTCTCAATTCACATCTGACCTTATTACAACTCAGATATTATGTTTATATCAAGTTAAAATAATGTGTCTGTTTCACTTCCAGGTTATTTTTTGCACCAGGAGGATGATCTTCAATTTTATGGTTCAGAATGTTGATATGTTTGGGCATTGAATCTCCCAGCAACCCTGATAGAGACCTGCAAGACACTCTTGTGTTATCAACTCATTATAAGGTCTAAGCCTAGGAGTCCCTGGGGGGTAGCCAAAAGTTTGGATGTTCAGTCCACCCAGCAGTGCCTTCGAAGAAAGGCCAGGTGATCTAATATGAAAAATCAACCATTGAAAACCCTACGAAGCAGTGCTACTCTGACACACATGGAGTCTCCATGAGTTGAAACTGACTCAATGGCAACTTGTTTTAAAGCCTGAAAGCAAGGTTGGCAGCTCTTTGGCAGTGGAGTTAAAGGGTGGCTTCTTCCTTTCTGTGACTCAGGAAGGCACATGTACACCTGCTTTGGAAGAGAATCAAATTTATAAGGTAGATAATGGCATCTATAATCATGGCACACTAATATGTATTCTTTAAACAAACATTAAAAGGCCTTCATTGTGCTATAATGCTGAGAGAAATGTGGAGAGGTAATATTACATTATTCCCACCTAAACTAGAAGATAAGAACATTTTGACCATTGTTTTTTCTGGTTTGTTATTATTATTGTATAACAAAACAAAACAAACAAACAACCAAAAATCTCACTGCCATTGAGTCTGTTCTGACTCATAGCAATCCCCATTGGGTTTCTAAGGCTATAAATCTTTATGGAAGCAGACAGTCTCATCTTTCTTCTACAGAGCAGTTGATGGGCTTGAACCACTGAGCTTTGTGTTAACAGCCAAATGACTTAAACACTACACCACCAGAGCTCCTTATTGTTAGTGTATACATTTCCTCAAAGATCAGTTTAGTTATCAAAACCATTGCCTTTCTGAAGTAGTGATGGTAAGAAAGAATTATGCTGAACATTTAGGGTGCAAGGTACCTACCTAGTTCTTTCATAGCACGTGCCGTATTTCTTGTTATCCGCTTTAATAACATCTACAGAACAAAAGAAATGTTACACTCATTGGAAAAATGGACAGTTAGAAAATAGTTTTACATTGGCAACTGATGAATTTTTTACTTAAATTATAACTTCAAAAATATGATAGAGAATTTTTCAGGGATTAGGCAGAATAAAAGACAAGAATATGATGGGGAGGCTAGCTGAGGTCAGGGGATGGGAGATGGAACCGTTTTCTTAGTATTAAGATTTTCCTCACCTGTTTAACCTGTTTAGAGTTTGAAATCTGATCAATTACACTCATTATGTCTGCTTCACCTTGGACATAACCTTTTAGTATAGCATACTTAAAGGACAGCTCTTGACTCATTCTTTTATCTATTAGTTGCACCAACTTTGGCGTTACAAGCTGAAAAAACAGGAACACCATTTAGTAGAAATTGTAACAATGTTCCTTAATTATATGTTAATTAGTTTAACCAGTATACTTCTCCCCCCAAAAATAAAAAGAAAACAAACTCTCTGCCCTTGAGTCGATCTGACTTATAGTGACCTCTCTTTGGATTTCCGAGGCAGTATTCCTATGGAAGTAAATTGCCCAATCAATATAGACAATAAGAAATGAAGCACTCTCAAAGGTAAACTACAATAACCTGCCAAGGTTCTTACTTATTTTATAATATATACAGTTATATATTTTATAATATATATATAGTTACTTCATAGCTATAGTTATTTCTCTGTAACTAAAAAATGATTCCAACTCATTATGACCAGTTTGGGTTTCTAAGGTGATAAATCTTTACTGAAGTTGCTGGTGGGTTTGAACTGCCAACCTCCTGGTTATCAGTCAAATGCCTTAGAAACTGTGTGACCAGAGCACCTTAATAATGTTGGACACCTATGTGAAGTTTATGACTTAATTCTTCTTATTTCCCTTAAAGAAAATTCGATGCTATTTTCAACTGGTTAAAATTCTTAGAAAACAATGTAATTAATCTCTGGCACTTAGGTTTCAGTAATGAAGTCTATGAAACACTTCTGTGTTTGCATATTAAATCTCCTACTAAACTTTCTAGTAGGTGTCCCATTGGGGTTAGAACCCTTCACAGCTTTATTCCTTGTTAAACCCCACAATTAACTTCTTTGGTCTTCATTTATTTGTTGAGGATTTGTTTATCCTTTATCATCGTTCAATGACCCTCTCTTCAAAGCTGGTTGTTCCCTGCCCATGCTCCACAACCCCCATATTTTACTCCCCAACAATGTGGTATATGCATGAACTTGCCAGAAGGAGTACATAGGAATCAAAATGACTACATCTGTGGAAAGAAGTGATAGAGAAGCTCAATATCTTCAGCCAAAATAAGGCCAGGAGCTGACTATGGAACAGACTATCAGTTCAAGTTGAAGCTGAAGACAATTAAAACAAGTCCATAGAGCCAAAATATGACTTGATTCTATCCCTCCTGAATTTAAAGACCATCTGAAGAATAGATGTGGTGTACTGAACACCAATGACTGAAAACCAGAGGAGTTATGGGATGACATCAAGAATCAATAAGCAGCATCATGATAAATGGAGAACATATTGCGGTTGTCAAAGAATTCATGTTGCTTGGTTCTACAATCGAGGCCAATGGAAGCAGCAGTAAGGACATTAGATGATGTGTGGCACTGGGCAGGTTGGTTGTGAAGGAACTCTTTCAAGTGCTGAGGAGCAAGGATGTCTCCTTGAGGACTAAGATGTGCCTGATACAGGCCATGATATTTCCAATTGCCTCGTATGCATGTGAGAGCTGGGCAATGAATAAGGAAGACCAAAGAAGAGTTGATGCTTTTGAGTTGTGGTGCTGGCGAAGAATGCTGAAGGTACCATGGACTGCCAAAAGAACTAACAGATCTGTCCTGGAGGAAGTGCAGCCAAGAAGCTCCTTAGAAACGAGGATGGCCAGACTTCATCGTACCTACTTTGGTCATGTAGTCAGAGGGGACCATTCCCTGGAGAAGGATGTCATGCTTGGTTAGGTGGAGGGGTTGATGAAAGAGGGCCTTTGATGAGATGGATCGACACAGTGGCTGCGACAATGGGCTCAAATATAGCAAGGATCATGGAGCTGGTGTGGGATCGGGCACTGTTTTGTTCTGCTGTGCATGGGGTCGCAATGAGTCGGAAGCGACTCAATGGCACCTGACAATAACATCAAGAACATCATCCATGAAGAAAGCAAAAGGTCATGGAAAAGACAGGAGAGGAAGAAAAGACCAAAATGGATGCCAGAAGAGACTCTGAAACTTGCTCTTGAACAGAGAATAGCTAAAGCAAATGGAAGAAATGACAAGATAAAGAGCTGAACAGAAGATTTCAAAGAGCAGCTCAAGAAGAGAAAGCCGATTACTATAATGAAATGTGTAAAGACCTGGAGTTAGAAAACCAAAAGGGAAGAACACACTCAGCATTTCTCAAGCTAAAAGAACTGTGGAAAAAATTTAAGCCTTGAGTTGCAATATTGAAAGATTGTGTGGGCAAAATATTGAACGATACAGGAAGCATCAAAAGAAGATGGAAGGAATATACAGAGTCACTGTACCAAAAAGAATTGGTTGATGTTCATCCATTTCAGGAGGTGGCATATAATCAAGAACCAATGGTATTGAAGGAAGAAGTTGAAGCTGCACTGATGCAAGTGGTGAAAAACAAGGCTCCAGGAATTGATGGAATACCCATTGAGATGCGACGCTGGAGGCACTCACTTGTCTATGCCAAGAAATTTGGAAAACAGCTACCTGGCTGACTAACTGGAAGATATTCATATTTGTACCCATTCCAAATAAATATTATTCTACAGAACATGGAAATTTTTGAACAATATCATTAATATCACATGCAAGTAAAATATTGTTGAAGATAATTCAAAAATGGTTACAGCAGTATATTGACACAGAACTTCCAGAAATGCAAGCTGGATTCAGAAGGGGATATGGAGCAAGGAATATCATAACTAATGTCAGATGGATCTTGGCTGAAAGATGTTTACTTGTGTTTTATTGACTATGCAAAAGCACTCGATTGTGCAGATCATAATAAATTATGGATAACATTGAGAAGAATGGGAATTCCAGAACACTTAATTGTGCTCATGAGGACTCTGTACATAGACCAGGAGGCTGTTGTTCAAACAGAACAAGGGGAGACTGCATGGTTTAAAATCAGGAATGGAGTGTGTCAGGGTTGTATCCTTTAGCCACACTTATTCAATCTGTATGATGAGCAAATAATCCAAGAAGATGGACTATATGAGGAAGTGTGTGGCATCAGGACTAGAGGAAGACTCACTAAAAACCTGCAATATGCAGATGACACAACTTTGCTTGCTGAAAGTGAGGATGACTTGAAGCTCTTACTGATGAAGATTAAAGACTACAGTCCTCAGATCTCAACATATACAAAACATAAATCCTTGTAACTGGGCCAATAAGCAGCATCACAATAAATGGAGAAAAGATTGAAGTTTTCAAAGATTTCATATTACTTGGTTCCACAATCAACACCAAAGGAAGCAGCAATCAACATATTAGATGACTTATTGGGCTGGGCAAATCCATTGCAAAAGATCTTTTTAAAGTGCTGAAGAGCAAAGATGTCTCTTTGAAGACTAAGACTAACCCAAGCCATGGTATTTTCAATAGCCTCATGTGTATATGAAAGCTGGACAATGAATAAGGAAGACTGAAGAAGAGTTGATACTTTTGAGTTGTGGTGTTGAAGAATACTGGAAGTACTGTGGACTGCCAGAAGAACTATCAAATCTGTCCTGCAAGAATTGCACCGAGAATGCTCCTTGGAAACCAGAATGGCCAGACTTCATCTCACCTACTTTGGTCATGTTGTAAGAAGGGAGAATTTCCTGGAGAAGGATATTGTGCTTGGTAAAGTGGAGGGCCAATGAAAGGCCCTCAACATGGTGGACTGACACAGTGGCTGGAATGGTGAGCTCTGGTATAGCAAGGATTGTGAGGCTGGCACAGGACCGGGCAGTGTTTCATTCTATTGTACACAGGGTCACTACGAGTCAGAGCCAACTCGATAGCACTCAACAACAACAATCACTTGGCACCAATCATAAAAAAAACTTATACTCATTCTTCAAGATTCCACTTAAATATGTCCTAATAAAGGAAGTCTTTTCTATCCCACAGTATTCTGTGCATACCACTATCTTGCACAGAACAACACTGGAATATATGGATTTCTTGTCATATTCTTCTACAAAAATCCAAAAAGTTCTATTAGGACAGAGACTATATCTATTTTTTCATCATATTCCTAGGGCCTACCATGTGATACAAGATAAAGTTTCAAGGTTTCTTGAATGCATAAAAAAAGTTTTCTTAAGTAGTTTAATAGTTCCTTTATCTAAAGGGGTTGACAGTATCTGTATATTCTCCTATCAGGAAGAATTAACTAGTCACTGGAATGCATCAGACTTTCCTTACTCAGGTCAAATCACACACTAGCATTACATACAGTCCCATATCACACTGAAAGGGAAAAGGCTATTGTTTCATACATTTAGACTTGGTAGATTTTTTGGAGCATATCTCTCAGTGGCAAGAGACATTTATAAACATATGCTTTGAAGCTCTAAATGTAAAGATTCTAATCTGTTAGCTTTATTGCCGCATGTTTTGTTTAGTTTTCTATCTCCCACAGTGAGATACATATATATATTGTTGTTGTTGTTGTCATGTGCCGTTGAGTCGGCCCCGACTCATAGCGACCCCTCCTTGGGTTTCCGAGGCAGTATCACTATGGAAGTAGGATTGCCCAACCTTCCTTCCGAGGAGTGGCTGGTGGGTTTGAACCGCCAGCCTTCTGGTTAGCAGTCAAGCGCCTTAGGCACTATGCTACCAGAGCTCCCTATATATATATATATATATATATATATGAATATGTGTGTGTGTGTGTACATATAAGTGTGTGTCTTGCTTGCTTGCTTGTGTATGAATAGAGAAAGAGAGAGCTATGGAGAGGGCTATAGATTGAATTGTGTCCTCCAGAAAGATATGTGGAAGTATTAACTCTTGTGCTTATGAATGTGACCTTGTTTGGGAAAATGAGGTTTGTTTTGAAGATATTATCTGTTAAGTGATCCCATAGTAGGTTGGATCCTAATCCTGTCCTCTTCTTAATTGTGTCTTATAAAAGGGGAGAACAGACATGGAAACAAGTGGGAAGATAGACACCATGCAATCACAGAAGCAGATGCATCTGTAAGTAGCAAAATATACCAAGGATTGCCAGCAGGCACCAGAAACTAAGAGGGAGTATGAAATAGTTTTCCTGTCAAGGCCTGCAAAAGGAATTGACATGCCAAAGTACTGATTTGGACCCCCGTAGAATTGTGAGAAAAATTTCTATCCTTTAAGGCCATTCACTTGAGGTATTTTGTTATGGCAGCCCTAGGAAAGTGAGAGATAGACTCTATCTGCATCCATTTTTACTTCATACGCCTTGCCATGAAGAAATGAGTCTCACATCACTGAAATCACAGAGAAAATATATAACTACCATTCATTATTATTACAGAAAGGATTTTTTACATTGCATTAGTTAACATATTAGATAATCAAAAGTAATTTTTGATGCATGATTCCAGAATAGTATATACAACTACGTAAAACTGAAAGTGCATTTTCTTGTTTTTTGATTTATATGAATGCATGCTATATATGCTTTGCCACTGTGAATGAGTTGCCTAGTATTTTGTTTTGTTGATTGATATTCATCTTTTAATGCCTAGGTATGTATAAGATAAACATTATTTTGGGCTTAATTTGTATTTACATTTATATGGAATTTTTCATGTTCTGTCCTCTATTCAAAGAAAATCTGTGATGAGTAGTTGTATACTCTCATGTATTAAATGAATTTCCAGTATTATTTTGGTATTCTTAATATAAGATGTTAGACAAGCATGAGCCCAACAGAAAGTGGTAACTATAAGACTAGTAAGCTAATTTTACTCCATATTTCGTGAAACAATTGAAGAGAAACTTGAAATTGCATGATTTGATTGTTCTTTACCTTCAAGATACGTAGTAAACGAAGTAGTTGAACCATTTTAATAATGTCTGTTATTTTAATGATATAAAAATTGTATGTATTGACCGTTTTCTCACCAAGTGCTACATCTATGATACCAACAAATGTAATTGCTAACTCAAAAATGTTCCAGGTACGTACAAAATATTCCTTCCTCATAGCTGTTATCTGTTGATTGAAAAAGAAATCACATTATTTTGTTTGTTTTTGCTTCTATCACATCATTTCCACAATAACAGAAATATCAAACATTAGATTTTCCCCTGATCTACCTTAAGAGTTTACTTGTCTGGAATACCAAGGAAATCAAAATTAAACAAACATACAAATCAAATTCATCATTTTCTTGGAGTAGAGAAGAGGAACACTCATAGGATTATTGATTTAGAATTGATGTAAATGTTTAAGTGCTTGACACTAACCTAAAGATTGGCAGCTCAAACCCTCTCAGCTGTGCCGCAGATGAAAAGCCTGGAGATCCACTTTCATAAAGGTTACAGCCAAGAGAACCCTAGAGAGCAGGTGTAGTCTGTAACACGGGGGCTTGCCATGAGTCAGGACTGGCTCAACAGCAGAAGGTTGTATAGTACAGGTATAGGTGAAAAGAAATGAATTTATAGAATAATATCAGAAAGAAGTAAAATGTCACTAGGAAAATCCAGTAATAGATTTTACCTTGTTTATTTGAAAAAAAAAAAAAAAAAGGAAGTGTTTATTGAAGCATACTAAAGCTGAGAGAGTGTAAGGTGACAAAGATAATTGTGGCTTCTGGCTTAGGAAATTGGATTTCTAGTGGAATTCTGAATTATGAGTAAGTTTGTTGTTGTTGTTGTTAGGTGCCAATGAGTCGGACCTGACTCATAGTGACCCCTCTTTGGGTTTCCAAGGCAGTATCACTACAGAAGTAGTTCCCATAGCATCCCATGTATACCTCTATTATAATACTTAGAATATGTATTTATAATTTTGATTAATTTGTCTTCTTTTTTAGGCTGTTACCTCTACCTTCACTTCACTCTAATTCCAAGAAGTTGTAGGAGACACACATAATCTTGTCCCAGGAAAAGTTTATGCTCCACTATAAATTAAGAAGTTGTCATACTTCTTTATAAGCAGGTCCTAGCATACCCACCAGCTACTCCTTGGAAGGAAGGTTCAGCAATCTACTTCCATAGTGATACTGCTCTGGAAACCCAAGGAGGGGTTGCTATGAGTTGGGTCCGACTCCATGGCACATAAAAACAACAGTGTATTTATAGGAGCTCTGGTGGTGTAGTGCCTAAGGCATTTGACTGCTAACCAGAAGGCTGGAGGTTCAAACCCACCGGCCATTCCTCAGAAGGAAGATGGGGCAATCTACTTCTGTAGTGATACTGCCTCGGATACCCAAGAAGGGGTCACTATGAATCAAGATCGACTCGAGGGCAGTGAGTTTGTTTGCTTGTTTGTTTTAGTATATTTATAGTAGTAAAGAGCCACTTTTTAAAAGCCTGCTTATATTTGGTCAGGATGAGGAAACTCCATGGCTGAACCTGGGAAGCAGAAGACCAGATGCTGATCTTGTGAGGCCTTGCTCAATTCACCATTTAACTTCTGTAGATGTCTCATTTCCTTCTAATTGAAATAAAGTATTGACTGGATCATTCTCTAAGGTATTTTGGAGGGTACTAGTATAAAGACCAAAGTTTTATTTAGATGCCAAGTAATCAGAAATGTGAAGGAGTTATCCGGAGGTCAGAAGACAGGAAGGGAAAAAGGCTGGTATGAGCTTCAAAGGAGGAAGTCCTTGTTGAACGCTGTTGTCAAAGAAAGGTTGGAAGCTCTGATAAAGCCACCCTCTGGCCCAAAGATGTGGGGGAGTGATCAGTGAAAGTATCCTCTCTTCTATGCAATAATAATGATGTATCTGCAGTACAGTTATTGTGTCTTAAGGTAGTCTGACTGAATTAGGGCGACTTGGCTTTGATAGCAGCTCAACCTTGGCAAAGTACATAGACTAGTAGTGTTAGAGAAATGTGCATAGATCACATGGCCAATTCTGCCTTTTTTTTTTTTTTTTT
>NW_006921771.1:4467534-4468021 GCF_000298275.1 Orycteropus afer afer
TATATACCATCCCATTGCCTTCTCACTTGCATGGTTTCTGCTGAGAAATTAGAGCTTATTCTTACTGGCTGTCCTTTGTAGGTAACTTTTGTTTCTCCTGTGCCCTGCCATTTTTTTGAGCAAAGTTAAGGTTTGGAAAAGTTAAGTAAACTTGTTTAACAACTTACAGCTTGTCAGAGAAAACTAAAACCAGATCCAAGGTGTCCTGAATCCCACCTCATTACTCTTTCACCATGTTGTGTGCTAAATGGTTTTAGGGGAATCTTCACCCTCATCTTTACCTTATTATACACTTTAATCCTATTTGCTTTATTTCTTCATTTCATGAAATCTGTGTTCAGGTAACTTGAATTTACTCCATACAACGTTATTGTATATGGATTCAGTTTTTCCAATACTATAGTTCGGTAGCATAGTGGCTAAAGCACTTGATTGCTAACCAGAAGGCTGGCGGTTCAAATCCACCAGTCACTCCTCGGAAGGAAGG
>NW_006921771.1:4470526-4475990 GCF_000298275.1 Orycteropus afer afer
ACACACACACACACACACACACAAATTTCAGATTACCTTAAGTAGGGCCTCCAGGATATAAAATCCAAGGAAAGAACAGTTAGCTTTTATTAATTCTCTCTTATAAATTTTGCTTAAAATGGATATCCAAGAAATTATAATGGGAAATAGATTCATTAGTATCACGAGGTATCCAACATATTCAAATTCATCAGTAAATACTATTTTATGGATTAGATGAAACAAGCAATATCTATATAAAAAAAAAAAGTGAGATCTGATAAAGGAATTACTTTGAATGATTTTCATTACATACTAAGTTCTTTCCCAATTATCAATAGCTACAGAGCCCTGCTTAATTCTGAGAAACAGCTAACACTAGTTAATACTTTCTGGCATCCTGCTTTAGACGTTGTCCACTTAATTCCTTTCTCTGCTAAATAGCTTGAGCTAGTTTCCTCTATATTTTTCTTGTTTCCCACACTCTCATTCTCTTGTTTCCATTTTATTTTTAATAAAGATAGTTTTGAGTATAAGACAGATAATTCAAACTGGAAATATTTTTAAAATGAAAGGATGACCCCTTACAATAATTTCATTTCTCAGACATGACTATTACTAACAGTTGGAATATTCTTTCAGTATTTTTATGTCTATATAATCATTATCTATAAACACAAAAGTAATAATGTCACATATGTTGTTCTGTAACTTGCTGTTTTTTCTCAACATTTTATCATGAGCATTTTCCCTTGTTGCAGCATAAAATCTAACACAAATATGCTAACAGAATAACATGGATCCAAATATTATCAAATTACAAAAAAATTAATCTATGCTTTGAAAAACAGTTTCCATACCAAGTATGTTAGAAAGTGGAATTATACTTGTAGAATTTATTTTGATATTATTTTAAATTATTCATGTAATATAATAGAATGATACATTATTATTATTAAAACTCAAATGAAATGACAAATCAATTGCTTATCAAAGAGTGGAATTTGCTTATTGAAATACTGGATTATTTGCTCATTCTCAAAGGTGGACATGTGTTATGTAGGTTCTGAACTTAGGATTCTATTTAAGAAAAATAAGAAGAAACTACGAATACAGAAACATGTGATTATGTGATCACACGTTGCCAAAAGGGCAGGGAGGCCACATCTTCTGACCTCCTCTAACCCCACAAGAGGAAGACAGAATCACTCACCATCAGTAGCCCAAGGGCTATTCCTGAGAGGCCAGACATGCCGCCTCCCTCCAGCCCTGACTCCAACTGTTCCTCCTGCAGCAACCACCACCTCTCTACTGGGTTTGATAATTTGCTGCAGTGGCCACACAGAACTCACAGATTATGGGGTTTATTAGGGAAGCAACAGGCTACAATTGAAGTTCAGGACACTCTCAGTCTCAGCCCTCTGTCTCTTAGCCAAAGGTCTTTCTCAGTCTCTTTCTCAGCAGTGTATGTTTCTTGTTGTCTCTCTCCCAGTAGTGCATGTCTCTTGGTGTCTCTTTCTCAACAGCATGTGCCTCTCAGGAGCACGTTTTTCTCAGCAGTATGTCTTTGTTGGCCAGCAGTCAGAGAGACTCCTTCTGCCTCTAGGAGGGCTCCTTTTGAGCCTGGCAGAGTGGCCAAACTAACCAATCATAACATTAGAATTCTAAACACCTGAGAGAGAGCAAACTTCTCAGAACATTGCTTTGTGCCACTCTCAACAGAAATACCTCAGGTGGATAACTTTAACAATCAGGAGCTCCTCAGTTGGTCATGGCAAATTCCACTATGGAGTTTACAAAGATTTATGGCTAGAAAAGCCATACCAGGTAATTTAATATACCACACATGTCTGGGGCCTTCCAAGGCCTTGAACAGTGTCTGTGTGAGAGAGAAGCCAGTGGGATCATCCTTGTTAGCTATGTAGTGTTACCACCTCTGCCTATTCTCAGTCTTCTCTCTAGACTAAAGAGCTCTGATGATGCAGTGTCTAAGGCATTTGACTGCTAACCAGAAGGTTGGTGCTTCAAACCCACCAGCCACTCCATGGAAGGAAGACTGGGCAATTTACTTCCATATAGATTTACTGCCTCAGAAACCCAAAGGGGGTTGCTATGAGTTGGAATCGACTGGAGACTGCTTTTCTCAATCTCTTCCAGTAACAATATACATATGGCAAAACACTGCAATTGAGGCTACCTCTTTCTTAAGTTTATCTTTTTTTATATCAGATAAGTGAATTGAAGGAGATATGATAAGGCTAATTATAATTCTTTTAAATCTTTAATGTTGGTGCTAATTTCCATAATTCCTCCTGGGATGTTATATTGCCTTTTATTTGCTATTTTGGCTAGGGGTTCTACATGTCCACTTGGTTCTTCCTACAGTGATCATTCTTATTCTATACTTTAGAGAATCAGTGGGTGTCCTTGGCCAGTTATTAAGAATACCTATCTCAAGTATACACTCAGTGACTGGGGAAACAACCACAAAGTAGATGCATTGCACTCTATGAGACAAGTTGGGACAGAAACTCCTTATGTTCTCTGGCTTGCTAAAAAAAAAATTCACTGCCATAGAGTTGATTCTGACTCGTAGCAACCCCCTTGAGTTTCTGAGGTAGTGTATCTTTACAGAAGTAGATTGTCCAGTCTTCCTTCCACAGAGTGGCTGGTGGGTTTGAACCACCAACCTTCTGGTTAGCAGTCAAATGCCTTAAGCACTACACCACCAGAACTCCTGCTAAAAGCCCATTGTAATTTAAGGCCTATGTTAGTATTGCAAATCTTTGTTCAAAAATGTAAATTCCAATTCCAAAAGTCCTCAAACAGTCTGGGTATTTCCCCCCTTTCCCCCAGTTAACCAGTAACTCTGGTTAAATGGCTGAAGGTCAATTTGAGAAAAATAGAGGGAATAATTATAATATATACTTATATATATACTTGTGGTATTCTTGCAAGGTCCTTTTCCAAGGGCTCCAATCCTGAGAACTGATTTAGACATAGAAAATGGTTGAGGGATCATTAGTTTCATTTGCTTTGACTGATCTCAGCTCTTTGCTCACCAGCTCTTTCTTTGGACAAGTCAAGTAACACCCTAGTTAACTTTTCATCTATATTGTTATTTGACTCACCACTTTTTGTTAACCATTTCCACAAGTCTCTATGAGTCAAGGCACCTGGATTGACATTGTAGGTTTGCTGGCCCAAAAAGAAAGTATGCCTACATTGAGTCTGGCCTTTAAGTGCTGCCATTGAGCTTCTGACATTCCCAAACCTTATCAACTGTTTTTGATACTAGACTAATTACCTGAGAGCTTCTCTACTGTCAATTATGACTGGCAGAGGACATCTATCACCCAGCTTGCCAGAGAGCTTCACTATATAGCTTGATGGCAGTGAGTTTTTTTTTTTTTTTTTTTTTGTAATGACAATATAAAGTATTAGGAGATTGAAGAGGGGAAAAAAAAAAAAAAAAACTTCATGGACCCCACTGGTGTTAAAGACACAGGGTAGATGGGGTAGACAGTTTGGAAGGATTTCAAGGTAAGCGAAAATCTCATAGTTGGAGAAGATTGTATATGGAAACAGATCAGATCTCCCTTAGCTTAAGCTGCTACAAAGTCCAGAAGGGAGAAAGGAAAAGGGAAGAAAAATTCTCTCCATATAAACCAGACCCCAAATCCAACTCATAGCAATGGGCTCAAGTACTATTCTTAGCAACCCTTTTTGATGTGAAGTGGAACTGACTTTTGGGGATTAGGGGCTTGTGGATCTTTGCAGAGGAGGGCTGCCCTTTCTCCTGTGGGCTGCTGGTAAGTTTGAACTGCACGGCTTTGATTGACAACTGAATTCTACCCTCAGAAAACTGGTCCTTCTCCCACAACTGCATCACTGGCTGATCTGTCTCACACTAACCACAAAAAAGCAAGCTTTAGCCTTCTCTCCTGGAGGTCACTTCTTATGCCAATCTCCTTTCTCCTGCGTGGGTGTGCACTCCAGTGAATGAGCAGATTCTGCCACAACTGTCTGCTCTTAGGGCCACTGGCTGACAATAATCAGAAAAATCCCTTCTCAAATACCTTATATTCCATTCATTTTCCAATTTTCCTTTTCTTCAATTTTTCTTCCTTTCTATCTGATCATTTACTCTTCTACCTCTTCATCTTCTTTCATTTTTACCAAACCTTTATCCCTCTCAATACCCCCCACTTTTGTTTCCTCTTTTTCCTTTCCCCCTATTTCTTACCTTCCATTTTCATTCTATCTTTTCATTTCTCTATCTTATACTTAGTTTTCTTATTTTTTTTTCTTTCTCTCTTTTTTTTCCTTGTCTCATCCAATAGGAGGAACACATTAACTCTTCATTAGTCAGGCATATCTACTACACAAACCACTCACTCAACAGACGAGTAACACCAATAGTTCCTGCATCACAGGATCCATGACAGACAGGAAACAACACCTACTCATCCCTACTGAAATTCCCCTTCATGATAAACAGAGACCTACACCCACATTCCCACCAGTTACCCCACCAACACAGAGAAAGCTGGAGAGTGATCCAATACTGCCAAGCTAACAACCAAAGAAGTACACCAGCTCCACACATCTGGATATATTAAAACATAGTAAAACATAAAACCAGGGTCAAACAAATCAGCACATAACCAACAAATAAATACAACAACTTCAAAATGTCTTGGCCACAACAGATACTTTCAACTCAAAGAAAAAAAAATTGGACAAGATGGGAGAAACAAGTGTCCCAAACGAATAATTAGGAAATCTTCCCAAGAAAGGATAAGTAATAGAACTATTGATAAGGAGATATATATATATATATATATATATATATATATATATCTTTCCAAGAGCTCAAGAAAACCATAAACAGAAGGAAGGAGAAGATAGAAAATACCCTTGATGAATTTAGGAAAATCATTCAAGAGTAAAATGACAAAATAAGTACACAATTAGAAATCATACAAAAACAGCAGTTAGAAATCCAGAAAAAGAGGAGGCAAACAAACAAACAAACAAAAACAAAACACTGAGAAAATTTTCGAAGATTTGCTAATAGAAAACTTCCCTTATATTATGAGAGATGAAAAGATATCCATCCAAGAAGTTCAATGAATCCAATACAAGATAGACCCCAAGAGGAAGTTACCAAGATATATCATAATCAAAATTTCCAAAACCAAAGACAAAGAAACTAACTTGGGAGCAGTTTGGGAAAAATGAAATGTTTCCTACAACAGGCAACCAATAAGACTAAGCTCTGATTTCTCAGGAGAAACTTTACAGGCAAGAAGGCAATGGGATGGCGTATACAAAACTTTGAGGGAAAAAAATTACCAACCAAGAATTAAACATCCAACCAAACTGTCTCTGAAATATAAGTGTGAAATTAAGATGTTCCTAAACAAAAAGAAATTAAGGGAATTTGTGAAAACTAGACCAACCTTACAAAAAAAAAAAAAAA
>NW_006921771.1:4476090-4497029 GCF_000298275.1 Orycteropus afer afer
ATGGCTTCACTGAAGAATTCTACCAATAATTCAGACAAGCCCTACAAGAAATGTTAAAGGAAGACCTTCAAAGAAAGTCCTTCCAACAGAAAATAACAAATTAAAATCAAGATGCTTGACACCACCACCTAGAAACCAAACCAGAAAAAGAATTTCAATATAAGCACAAAAAAGTGTAAGTAGAGAAATAGAGAACTCAGTCTGTAAATGATACCAGCAATAAAGCATATAGAGGGAATAAATGTTATAATTACAAAACTTCCAAATGGAGAGAAAATCAGGATGATGTCTATAAAGAACAGACTGTTCCAAACTTAGGGAGATAAGAATTTACTAAAGAATAACCACAAAGAAAATTAATAAGCCTTCTAACTAAACTAAGAAAGAAGAAAATCACAGGGCTTAGTAAGCACAAAACCAACAATAATGAAGAAAAGACAAAAAAATACTTGATAACAAAATGAACTCAGCAAAGAAAAATATTTAGAACAAAGAAAGCACCAACACACAACAAAAAATGCAATAGTATGATAGCAATAAACTCATACCTATCATTAATTACACTCAATTTATATGAACGAAATGCACCAGTCAAGAAAAAGAGAGTGACAGATTAAATAAGAAAAGAAGATGTACCAATATGCTGCCTATAAGATACCCACCTTGGACAAAGATAAAAATAAATTAAAAATCAAGGGATGGAAAAAAATACATCAAGCTAATGGCAACCAAAAACAAGAAATAGGAGTGGCAATATTAATTTCTGATAAAATAAACTCCAAGGTGAAAATCAGAATAAGGGACAAAAAGGAACATTGGATGATGTTGAAAAGGTCAATTGACCAAGAGGACATTACCATAATAAATATCTGTGAACCCAATGAAAGAGTTCCAAAATACATAAAGCAAACACTACTGATTATCAGGTAAGGGGAGGGACACAGGCCCCACCCCCCAAGAAGGAGGAAGCAGGGGAAAGAAAAGACAGGTGACGCCAGACAGAGAGGCAGGGAGCTTAGCTAAGGGGAGGGACACAGGTCCCACCCTCAAGAGGCAGGAATTGGGGAGGTTTTGAACAACTAAGGGAGACAAACTTGTCTGTCAATTTGTCATACTGTGGTGGCTTGCGTGTTGCTGTGAGGCTTGAGGCTGTGCCACCTGTGTTTCAAACACCAGCAAGGTTGCACAAGGTGCACAGGTTTCAATGCAGCTTACAGACTGAGACAGACTAGGAAGACAGAAGAGGACATCCACTTCTCAAAGAATTGGCCAGGGAAAACTTTATGAATATCAGAGAAATACTCTCTGATACATTACTGTGCAACTTTATGAATAGCTTGGAAATATTGTCTGATGCCCCTTAAGTGGGAAGGCTCTCAAAATACGACTGGGAAAGAGCTGTGTCATCAAAGTAGAACCAACCTTACTGTTATGGATAAAGCAATGCTTCGGAGACCTCCATTTGCTGACATGACATGACTCAAATTGAGGAGAAACAGCTCCAAACATCCATTAATAATCAAAACACAGAATGTACAAAGTATGAATCTAGGAAAATTGGAAATTATAAAAAATGAAATGAAACACATAAAGATTGATATCCTAGGCAATAGCGAGCTGAAATGCACCATTTTTGGCCATTTTGAATCAGACAACCATATGGTCTACTATGCCAGGAATGACAATTTGAAGAGGAATGGCATGGCATTCATCATCACAAAGGATGCTTCAAGATCTGTCCTGAAATACAATGCAGTCCAAAACTAAACCAATCTCACTGTTATTGAGTCAATCTTGACTCATAGCAAACCCTCCTTGGGTTTCTGAGGCAGTATCTCTACAGAAGTAGATAGCCCAACCTTCCTTCTGAGGAGTGGTGGTGGGTTTGAGCCACCAGTCTTCTGGACAGTAGTCAAATGACTTAGGTACTACGTCATCAGAGCTCCTACAATGCTGTCAGTGATGGTATAATATCCATATGCCTACAAGGAAGACCAGTTAATACTACGATTATTCAAATTTATGCACCAACCACCAAAGCCGAAGATGAAGAAACTGAGGGTTTTAATCAACTTCTGCAGTCTGAAATTGACTGAATATGCAATCAAGATGTGTTAATTATCACTGGTGACTGGAATGCAAAAGTTGGAAACAAAGAAGAATCACTGGTAGTTGGAAAATTTGACCTTGGTAACAGAAATAATGCTGGAGATTGTGTGATAGAATTTTACAAGACTTGTTCTTTGTAAATACCTGTTTTTCAATAACACAAATGGCAGCTATGCATGTGGAC
The DNA here is from genome assembly GCF_000298275.1 of Orycteropus afer afer. Classification (NCBI taxonomy): domain Eukaryota; kingdom Metazoa; phylum Chordata; class Mammalia; order Tubulidentata; family Orycteropodidae; genus Orycteropus; species Orycteropus afer. Next base: position 4,478,384 of record NW_006921771.1, read on the forward strand.
TTCACCAGATGGAATACACAGGAATCAGATTGACTACATCTGTGGCAAGAGGCAACGGAGAAGCTCAATATCTTTAGCCAAAACAAGGCCAGGAGTGGAACAGACCATCAACTGCTCATATGCAAGTTCAACTTGAAGTTGAAGACAATAAAAACAAGTCCACAAGAGCCAAAATATGACTTGGAATATATCACTACTGAATTTAAAGAGCATCTAAAGAATAAATTTGATACATTGAACACCAATGACTGAAAATCAGAAGATTGTGGGGTGACATTAAAAACATCATCCATGAAGAGAGTAAGAGGTCATTAAAAAGAGGAGAAAGGAAGAAAAGACCAAAATGGATGTCAGAAGTGACTCTGAAACTTGCCCTTGAGCAGAGAGTAGCTAAAGCAGATGAAGTAATGACAAGATAAAAGAGCTGAACAGAAGATTTCAAAGAGCAGCTCAAGTGAACAAAGCCAATTACTATAATGAAATGTGCAAAGACTTGGAGTTAGAAAACCAAAAGGAAGGAACAGGCTTGGTATTTCTCAAGTGAAAAGAGCTGAGGAAAAAAATTAACCCTTGAGTTGCAATACTGAGAGATTGTACAGGCAAAATATTGAATGATGTAGGAAGCATCAAAAGAAGATAGAAAGAATACACAAAGTCACTGTACCAAAAAGAACTGGTTGATCTTCATCCATTTTAGGAGGTGGCATATGATCTAAAACCAATGGTATTGGAGGAAGAAGTCAAAGCTGCACTGAAGGAATTGGCAAAGAACAAAGCTCCAGGAATTAATGGAATACCTTTTGAGATGTTTCAACAAACGGATGCCCTGCCGGAGGCACTCACTTGGCTATACCAAGAGATTTGGAAGACAGCTACCTGACCAACTGACTGGAAGAGATCCATATTTGTACCCATTCCAAAGAGAGGTGATCCCACAGAATGTGGAAATTATCAAACAATATAATTAATATCGCATGCAAGTAAAATCTTGCTGAAGATAATTTAAAAATAGTTGCATCAGTATACTGACAAAGAATTTCCAGAAATGCAAGCTGGTTTCAGAAGAGGATGTGCAATGAAGGACATTATAACTGATGTCAAATGAATCTTGGCTCAAAGCAAAGAATACCAAAAAGATGTTTACTTGTGTTTTATTGACTATTCAGAAGTGTTTGATTGTGTGGATCATAACAAATTGTGGACAAACACTGAGAAGAATGGGAATTCCAGAACACTTGATTATATTCATGAGGAACCCGAAATAAACCAGGAGTGCTGTCATTTGAACAGAACAAGGGGACACTGCATGGTTTAAAATCAAGAAGGGAGTATGTCAGGTTTGTATCCTTTCATCATACTTGTTTAATCTGTATCTAAGCAGATAATCTAAGAAGCTGGACTATATGAAGAAGAATGTGACATCAAGATTGGAGGAAGAATCATTAACAACCTGTGATGCACTGATGACATAACTGTACTTGCTGAATGTGAGAATTACTTGAGGCACTTACTAATGAAGATTGAAGAATACAGACTGAAGTATGTCTTACATCTCGCTATAAATAACCAAAAATCCTCACAACTGGACCAATAAGCAGCTTTATGATAAATGGAGTAAAGATTGAAGTCAGAGACTTCACATTGTTGGTTCTACAATCGACACCCATGGAAGCAGCACTCAGGACATCAGATAACATATAGCACTGGGCAAATTGGCTGCAAGAGACCTCTTTCAAGTGCTGAGGAGCAAATATGTCTCCTTGAGGACTAAGGTGCACCTGACCCAAGCCATGATATTTTTGATCACCTCATATGAATGTGAGAGCTGGACAATGAATAAGGAAGACAGAAGAAGAATTGAAGCTTTTGAGTTGTGGTGCTGGCGAAGAATGCTGAAAGTACTATGGGCTGCTAAAGGAACTAACAAATCTGTCCTGGAGGAAGTGCAGCCAGAATGCTCCTTGGAAGCAAGAATGGCCAGATTTTGTCTCACTTTCTTTGGTCATGTTGTCAGATGGGACCATTCCCTGGAGAAGGATATCATGCTTGGTAAGGTGGAGGGTTGATGAAAGAGGGGATGGCCCTCAATGAGATGCATTGACACAGTGGCTGCGGAGATGAGCTCAAGTATAGCAAGGTCACAGAACTAGTGAAGGACCAGATGGTATTTTATTCTGCTGTGCATGGTATTGCTATGAGTTGGAAATGATTTGACTGCACCTAACAACAACAACATTGTGTTCAAAATTGAAAAGAGAAATAGACAATTATACAATAATAGTAGGAGACTTTAACACACCATTTTCAATGAAGGACATTACTATTAGAAAAAAATAATCTGTATCTAAGCAGATAATCTAAGAAGCTGGACTATATGAAGAAGAATGTGACATCAAGATTGGAGGAAGAATCATTAACAACCTGTGATGCACTGATGACATAACTGTACTTGCTGAATGTGAGAATTATGTGAGAACAATGATATAGATCTTACCAACATAATCAAACTACTTGACCTCATAAACATATACAAAGCACTCCACCCAAAAAAAGCACAATAAACATTCTTTTTCAGTGCATGTGGATCATTCTCCAGAATAAACCATATATTAGGCCATAAAACAAGCCTCAATAAATTTTAAAACACTGATATATTAAAAAGCATCTTCTCAGATCACAATGCTATAAAATTAGAAATCAATAATGGGAAGACCAAACCCACTAAAAACCAAACTCACTGGTTTGGATCTGACTCATAGCAACCCCTCCTTGGGTTTCTGAGGTGGTATCACTATGAAACTGGATCGCTCAACTTTCCTTCTGAGGAGTGGCTGGTGAGATTGAATTGCCAGTTTTCTGGTTAGGAGTCAAATGCCTTAGGCACTATGCCACAAGATGTCCAGGGGGTGAAAAAAAAAATACATGGAAACTGAGTAATACAGTGCTCAATATCTACTGGGTAACAGAAGAAATAAAGTGTGAAATAGAAAAGTTCCTAGAAACAAATGAAAATGAAAAGACAACTTACCAAAACCCTTGGGACACAGCAAAAACAGTACTCAGAGGCCAATTTATAGCAATAAATTAGACATCAAAAAAGAAGAAAGAGTCAAAATCAAAATCTTCATTCAACAAATCAATTAGTAAAAGAGCAACAAAAGAACCTACAGTATCCAGAAGAAAGGAAATAATAAATATCAGAGTAGAAATAAATGAAGCAGAAAAAAACAAAAGAAAAAAAACAGTAGAGAAAATCAACATGACAAGGAGCTGGTTCTTTGAAAACATTAACAAAATTGACAAATCACTGACAAATTTAGCGAAGAAAAAGAAAGAGAAGATGCAAATATCACAAACAATAAGTGAAATGAGTGACATCACAATAGAACCAACAGAAATAAAGAATAATAGACTATTATTATGAAGAATTGTACTCCAACAAATTCAAAGACCGAGAAAGTTGGACAAATTTCTAGAAACACAAGACTGACATACAATAACACAGTCTGAGACAGAATACTTGAACAGATTCACAACAGAAGAAGAAATTGAGCATGTTATAAAAAAACTCCCCCACAAAAAAAATCTTGGCCTAGATAGCTTCATTGGAGAATTCTATCAAACATTCAGAGAAGAGCACCTTTACTATTCACATTATTTCAGATCACGGGAAATGATGGAATGCTCCCAAATCCATTCTATGAAGCGAGCAAAGCCCTGATACCAAAACCAGGTAAAGACACCACTAAAAAGGAAAACCACCAACCAATATCCCTCATTAATTTAGGCACAAAAATCTTCAACAAAATCCTAGCTAACAGAATCCAACACCATATAAAAAAAATTAATATACCATGACCAAGTGGAATTCACATGAGATATGCAAAGATGGTTCAACAGCAGAAAAACAATCAATGTAATCCATCACATAAATAAAACAAAGGAAAAGAACCACATGGTTATATCAATTGATGCAGAAAGGGCATTTGATAAAATCCAACACTGATTCCTGATAAAAACTCTCAACAAAATAGGTATAGAAGGGAAATTCCTCAACACAATAAAGGGTGTATATGCAAAACTAGTAGCTAACATTATTCTCAATGGAGAAAGACTCAAAGGATTTCCCTTGTGAATGCTAGCCAGACAAGGATGCCCTCTATCACCACTTCTATTTAACATTGTATTGAAAGTCCTAGCCAGGGCAATAAGGCAAGGAAGAGAAATAAAAAGCATCCAAATTGGCAAAGAAAATGTGAAGCTATCTCTATTTGCAGATGACTTGATCCTATATGTAGAAAACCTGAGAGACTCAGAAGGAAAACTAACGGAACTAAAAGAAAAATTCAGCAAAGTGGTAGGATACAAGGTCAACATACAAAAATCAGTTGGATTCCTCTACATCAACAAAGAGATCTCTGAAAAGGAAAACAATATCATTTACAAAAACTACCAAAAACATAAAGTACTTAGGAATAAATCTTACCAGGGACATGAAAGACCTATACAAAAAACCTGCAAAACACTAGTACAAGAAACTATAAGAGACCTGTATAAATGGAAGAACATGCCAAGTTCATGGATAGGAAAACTGAATATTGTGAAAATGTTAATCCTACCCAAAGCAATGTATGCATTCAATGTAATCCCAATCCAGATTCCATAAGCATTCTGTAAGGACATGGAAAAAACAATCACTAATTTTATATGGAAAAGAAAGAGACCTCAGATAAGCAAAGCACTGCTGAAGAAGAAAAACAAAGTAGGAGGTTTCACACAACCCAATCTCAAAACCTACTATATAGCCACAAGGGTCAAAACAGCATGGTATTTGTACAACAATAGACAAATAGATCAGTGGAACATTATGGAGAATCCAGAAATAGGCCCATCCATCTTTGGGCAGCTGGGGAGAGATAGTCTCCTTAATAAATAGTGCTCGCAAAACTAGATATCACTTGCAGAAAAATGGAACAAGGTCCATACTTCACACCATACAAAAAAATAAAAAATAAAAATAAAAAACCTCAAGATGGATCAAAGACTTAAGTGTAAAACCCAAAACCATAAAGTTCATCAAAGATAAAAAAGGGGAAAACCTAGGGTCCCTAATTTATGGCATAAATAGACTGTCAAGCATAACTTAAAATGCACAAACAGACGAGAAACTCGATGACTGAGACCTTTTAAAAATTTACTTCATATGTTCTTTGAAAGACTTCTTCAAAAGAGTGAAAAGAGAACCTAAAGATTGGGAAAAATTGGCTATAACATATCTGACAAGGGATTTATCTCTAAAATTAATAGAAAACTTCACTTCAACATCAAAAAGACAAACAATACAATTCAAAAATAGGCAAAATACATGAACACACACTTCACTAAAGAAGATATACAGGAAGCCAACAAACACGCAAGGAAATGCTCACGATCAGTAGCCACTCAAACAAAAAAACCAAACTCACTGCCGTTGAGTTGATTTCGACTCATAGAGACCCCTTCTTGGGTTTCCAAGGCAGTATCACTACAGAAGTAGATTTCTCCATTTTCCTTCTGAGGAGTGGCTGGTGGGTTTGAACCCCCAGCCTTCTGTTTAGCAGTCAAATGCCTTAGGCATTATACCACCAGAGCTCCGTTAGAGAGATGCAAATCAAAGCAACAATGAGATATCATCTTACCCCTAGCAATAATAGCAAAGTTCCACAAGGCAGAAAATAATAAATGCTGGTGAGGGTGTGGAGAGATTGGAAATGTCATACACTGCTAGTGGGAATGTAAAATAATACAGCCATTGTGGAAAATAGTATGGCATTTCTTTAATCAATTGGAAATAGAAATACCATTTGATCCAGCAATTCCACTACTAAGAATATATCTTAAAGAGGTGAGATCCACGACACAGATAGACATGTGCACACCCCTGTTTATCACAGAACAATTAATTCACTGTAGCAGAGATGGAAACAACCTAAGTGCCTGTCAACAGATGAATGCATAGCAAAACTATGGTACATTAACACAATGGAATACTATACAACACTAAAAAATAACAAAGAATCCATTAATCACCTCATAACATGGATGAATTTGGAATACATTATGCTGAGTGAAATAAATCAGTCACAGAGAGACAAATATTGTATGAGTCCATTATCATACAAAGTCAAGGAAAAGTTTATGGACAGAAGGAAATTTACTTTGTTGGTTACCAAGGATGGGAGGGGAAGAGAGGGAAAATTTCTGACTAGTTAAGAGTCATGTGTTGATTTGGGTGAAGAGAAAGGCAATATAACACATTTTTGTGACCAGTACAATAATAATAGAGAAAAGGAGGACACAGAAATGTGCACAAAAGGTGTAGACAATAGAGGCATATGCTATTACATATACACTACAGCATTACTGGTAACAACAAACACTAGTCTATGGGTAAACATATAGATAGATGAGAGGATCAGGTGTGCATAGGTGAACGGGAATATACCCAAGACCATAGACAGATTTGGCTAATGATATTCTTACACTTGTATTTGTGCTACAAAGATATTCAAATACATTATACAAGCAACAGGGGACAGGTTCAAGTAAGCTTCTCAGTGACAACCAAGCACCTTGAGGGAGTGAGTCACTGGGCCTGTGGGCTCAAGACTATGGTCTTGGGAGACATCAAGCTCAATTGGCACACCATACTCACTGTCATCGAGTCAGATCTGACTCACAAAGATGCCTCCTTGGGTTTCCGAGGCAGTATCACTAAGGATGTAGATTGCCCACCCTTCCTTCGAGGAGTGGCTGGTGGGTTTGAACCACAAGTCTTCTGGTTAGCAGTCAAATGCCTTAGGCACTATGCCACCAGAGCTCCTTGACACAGCATAGAACATAAAAATTTTGTTTAACATCCTACTTTGTTGAGCAGAGGCTGGGGTGTTAAAAACTTTCAAGTGGCCAGCTAAGATGCCATTATTGGTCTCTCCTCATCTGGAGCAAAGAAGAGTGAAGAAAATCAAAGTCACATGGGAATAATTAGTGCAAATATATAATGTACCAGCCTTCATGAGCAGCCTTCACTGAGGTGAGAAGAACTAGCTAGTGCCCAGCTACCAATTCCAACCACGCAGAAAGGAATCAAAATTAAAGATCTTGGATAGAGTGGGAGGAAAAATTTGGAACAAAATTCAAAAACACAAAAATAACCAGAATTACTGATTGGATAGAGACTGGTAGAATCCCCGAAACTTTGGTCCCTGGTTATCCTTCAGGTCTGGAACTTGTCGCACTTCCATGGATTAGCTCTCAGCCAAACTGTAGAAAGGCCAATGAGCAGAACACTTACCCAGGGAGATGTACTCATCTGCTCTAGAGAGATGCACCCCTTACATCATCCAAGCATGAGACATCAGAAGGACATCATTTTCATAGAGGGAAAGCAGGATGACAGGAATGCATACATTGCGTAAGGAGGACAGAGGGAAGGGGTAATCACAGGGAGGAGAGGGGAGAGCTTTTTATTGTTGGGATTGTAATTGGGTCTGTGAAACCAAATGTGTATGAACTGTGGAGAGTAAAATGATTCTGCTTTGCAAATTTGCACCCAAATCACAATAAAAAAAAGTTGAGGGAAAAAAATGTATATATCTAGCAATAAATTTTACCAGGTAGGTGAAAGACTTGTGTATTGAAAATTACAAAGCATTGTAAAAAGTCAAAGAAGACCTAAATAAATAAAAAGCCATCCTATGTTCATGAATTGGAAGATTTATATTGTTAAAATGGTAATATTATCCCAAGTGATTTACAGATTCTGTTCCTATCAAATACAACTCCTATCAAAATCTCAATGACTTTTTTTTTTTTTTTTTTTGGCAGAAATGGACAAGCTAATTCTAAAATCCATATGAAATTACAAGGGACACTGAATAACTAAAACAATTTCGAAAAATAATTATGGAGGACTCAAACGTCTTAATTCAAATGTTACTTCAAATTAATCAAAATAGTGTGACACTGGAACAAAGAAAGATAGATTGATGAATGAAACAGAACTGAAAGCTGAGAAGTAAATGTATATATGTATGATCAATTGATTTTAGGATTTTGCCAAGACCATTGAGCATGAAAAGAGTCACCTCTTCACCATATGGTTCTGAGGCCACTGAATATCAACATGCAACAGAATGAAATGCAACCCTTACCTCACACCATAAATTAATTCAAAATAAATAAATTAAAGAACTAATTGTAAAGAATTAAAACTCTAAAACTCTTAGAAGAAAATATAGGGGTAATGCTTACTCTTAATTTGGCAGTAGATTTTAAGAAATTACACTGAAGGCACAAACAACAGAAACAAAATGAATTAGACTTCAACAAAATGAAAACCATATATATATCAACAGTCACTATCAAGAAAGTAAAAAGAGTACCCACAGAATGGGAGAAATCATTTCTAAATCCTATATCTGATAAAGGTCTAGTTACTAGGATATATAAAGAACTCTTATAACTCAACAACAAAAATGACACATAATCCAATTATAAGTGGGCAAAGAGCTTCCGTAGACATTTCTCTGAAGATAACAAATGGCAACAAATACATGAAAAGATGTTCAACATCACTTGTTATTCTGGTTCTTGTTCTGCGCCATCAAGTCGATTCTAACTCATAGGGACCTTACAACTCAAAAACCAGACTCACTGCTATCAAGTGGATTCTGACTCATAGTGACCACCATTCAGTTTTCAAGGCTGCAAATCTTTATGGAGGCAGACTGCCTCGTCTTTCTTTGGCAGGTGGGTTCAACCACAGACCTTTTGGTTAGCAGCCAAATGCCTTAACCACTATATCATCAGGGACAGAGGAAAACTGACTCATAGGGTTTCAAGGCTACAATGTTTATGGGAGCACGTTACCAGGTCTTTTCTCATGTGGTGTCACTGGGTAGATTTTAATTGCCAACCTTTTGGTTAGCAGTTGAGCACTTAACCATTGCACCGCCAGGGCTTATTATTATGGAAATGCAAATCAAAGCTACAATGAGATACCCTTTCACTGCTTTGGGACGACTATAAAAAAGTCAGATAATAACCAGTGTTGTGAAAGATTTGGAGAAATTGCAACCCTCATATATTAATGGTGGGAATATTAAATGGTACAGATGCTGTGGAAAACAGTATGGCAGTTCCTCAATAAGCATGGAATTATATGATTCAGCAATTCCACTTCTATGTATATAACCAAAAGAAAGGAAAGCAGGTATTAAAACAGATACTTTTACATGAATGCTCACAGTGAAAAATACAAACAACCGAAATGACCATCAACATATGCCTGGATAAACAAATTGTGGTATATCCATACAACACAATGTTATTCAGCCATAAAAACAAATGAAATAGAAGAAATATATGATATTTGCTAGAATGTGACAAACCAAAAACCAAACCCACTGCCATCGAGTCAATTCCAACTCATAGCAACCCCTCATTGGGTTTCCAAGGCTGTAAATCTTTATAGAAGCAGATTGCCTCATCTTTCTTGCTCAGAGCATCTGGTGGGTTTGAATCACCGACCTTTTGGTTAGTAGACAAATGCCTTAACCACCAGTGTGCCTTTGCTGCAATGTGAAGAAACATTAAAAATATTATGGGAAGTGAAAGACGCCAGACACCAAAGGCTGCATACTATATGATTCCACGGCTATTGTTAAACATTCAGAATAGGTAAATTAATAGGGTCTGAAAGAACTAGTGGTTGCCAGGGAATGGAGGAAGAGGAGTAAGAGGAATGGAGTAACTGCTTAATGGGTATGGAGTTTCCTTTTGAGGTGATGAAAATTAGATAGACTAGACAGAGGTGATAGTTGTACAACATCAATGTACTAAATGCTACTGCATTTTATACTTTTAAATGGTTAGCAATTAGTTTTATGTTATTTGAATTATATCTCCATAAAATATGTTTTACTGATCTCATTTATTTAAGAAAATTTTTGCATGGTGGGAGCAATTTCATTGTAGACCTCACCAAAATATTTTGCAAAGTTTCTAGAATATAAACTTCAAAATAAATAGAGAATTTCCTGTAAATATGACACCATTTTTAGTAAGATTCAAAAGTACTTACCTTGATGGCACCCCTTTTTCCTTTCTAGTATTGTACACCAAATTAAGTAGTACTGCTCTCACAATGGAAGATGATTTTTTGCTTTCAGAGTAATTCTTTATTGTCTCAGGACTCATATATCTAAAAAAGAAAAAAGAAAGAAATCTTAAACAAACTTTATTTATTTATTTAATGAATTTGTATTGTGATTTAGGTGAAAGTTTACAGAGCAAATTCATTTTCCATACAGCAGTTCATACACATTTTGTCTCATGACCTTGACTGCAATTCCCCACAATGTAACAGCTATCTTCCCACTTCCTCCCTGTAGTTACCTCTTCCTTGTGTCCTTCTCACCATGCACTCCCACTCTTTGAGCTATCTCCCTGTGTAAACGCTGTTCTTCTGTTTTCCCATGATTGACTGCTCCATGCTCCAGAAGGTGTATCTACCTGACGTAAATATTCACCCCATATACCTGTCTATTGTTTGGTTGGAAGCCACAGCTGAGTTCAATTTCAGACTTGAAGGATAGCTAAGGGCCACAGCCTCAAGGGTCTCACAAGGCTCTATCAGACCAGCAAACCTGGTCTTTTTTTTTTTTTTTTTTTTTTGCCCCATCATATTTAATTCCCCTGATTCCCCACCAGGATCTCCTGCACTGGTCCCTCTCAGAATGGTTGACAGTGGTAGCTGGACACCATCTAGTTCTTCTGGTCTCATGGTCCTATAGCCTGAGGATCACATGGTCTACCAGACCCTTGGACTAATTGTTTCAATGTGTCTTTGGTTTTCTTCATCCTTCTTTGCTCTGGACAAGGATAGACCTATTGTTGCATCTAGATGGATGTTTGCAAACTTTTAAGATCCCAGTCGTTACTCACCAAAGTAGGGTGTAGAATAATGTTTTTGTGTAGTATGTTATGACAATTGAGCTTGATGTCCCCTGTGACCATGGTCCCAAGCCCACAGATCCAACTACCTGCTCCCTCTGGGTAGCTGACTGTGGCCAAGAAGCCACAACAACCTTGCCCCTTGTCAACTTTACTATACACCCAGACATTCTTACGGCAGATACAAATAAGCATGTAGAAACATTGTCTGCTAACCCTACACATGATAATGGGCACATCCCCTGTCTAGACATACTTGATCATTCAGGCTATCTGTCCATCTATCCACCTGTAACGTAATGCTTAACATCACTGACAACACAGTACTCTATGTGCGAAAGGATTCATCTTTGTTTGTATCTCCCATGGACATCTCTATGTTTTCGTCTGCCTCAATGCCACCATGTTGATCACCCACATTTGTTACATTGCCCTTCCCTTTACCCAAATTAATACTTGTCTCTACCTATCTAGCAGTGTTCCTTCCCTTCCCCTCCCACCCCTTGTAACCAACAAAGAAAATTTCCTTCCACATATAAACCTTTCCTTGACTTATTACAATAATGAACTAATACATTGTTTGTCTTTCTGTGATTGACTTACTTCACTCAGCATAAAGTCCTCTAAGTTCATCCATGTTATGTCGTGTTTTGTAGAACCTTGATGTCCTTGATGGATGCTGTTGATTATTTTTCTTGTGTTGAACCATCCTTGCATACCTAGTATGAACCTCACTTCGTCATAATGTATTTTTTTTTAATATGTTTTTGGAATTGATTGGTTAGGATTTTCTTGAAGATTTTTGTTTCTATATTTATGAAGGATATTGGTCTGTAGTTTTCCTTTTGAGTGATGTCTTTATCTGGTTTTGGTATCAAGGTCATGTTTGCTTCATAAAATGAATTTGGGAGGACTTCATCCTTTTCTATGTTCTGGAATAGTGTGAGTAGGATTGGTGTCAGTTTTTCTCTGAATATTTGGTAGAATTCTCCAGTGAAACCATCTGGGCCAGGGCTTTTTTTGTTGGTAATTTTTTTTATGACCTGTTCAATTTCTTCTTTTGTTATGGGTCTGTTCAAATTTTCTACCTCAGTCTGTGTTAGTTTAGGTAAGTAGTATGATTTTCAGAAATCTGTCATTTCTTCTAGATTTTCAAATTTGTTGGAGTATGGTTCTTCATAATACCCTGATATTATCATTTTTATTTCACTTGGTTCTGTTGTGACGTTGCCCATTTTGTTTTTTACTTGTGTTATTTGTGTTCTCTCCCTCTTTTCCTTTGTTGAATTTGCCAGTGGTTTGTCAATTTTATTAACATTTTGAAAAAAATTAATGTCTAGTCTTGTTGAAGGAGCCATGGTAGAGTAGTGCCTAAGGCACTTGACTGCTAACCAGAAGGCTGGTGGTTCAAACCCACCAGCCACTCCTCAGAAGGAAGGTTGGATAATCTACTTCCATAGTCTTTCCACCTCAGAAACCCAAGAGGGGTCACTATGAGTCAGGTCTGACTAGACGGCACATAACAACCGTCTTTTTTTTTTTTTAATTGTCTATTTGTTGTTTAATTTATTGTTGCTCAAATCTTTATTATTTCTTTTCTTCTGGTGACTGTAGGCTTTTTTTGCTGCTCTTTTTCTAATTGTTGGAGATGTTGGGTTAAGGTGTTGATTTAGACTCTTTCTTCATTTTTGGATGTGTGCATTTATTGCTATATATTGCCCTCTGATCACTGCTTTTGCTGTGTCCCAAAGATTGTGACATGTTGTGTTTTCACAAGGAATTTTTAATTTCATTTTTAATTTTTCTATTGTTGTTGTTAGATGCCGTCAAGTCATCTCTGACTCATACTGACCCTGTGCACAGCAGAAGAAAACACTGCCCGATTCTGCACAAGCTCCATGATCCTTGCTATACTTGAGCTCATCACTGTAGCCACTGTGTCAATCCATCTCCACCTTACCAAGCATGACATCCTTCTCTGGGGAATGATCTCTTCTGACAACATGACCAAAGTAGGTGAGACGAAGTCTGGCCATTCTCGCTTCCAAGGAGCATTCCAGTTGCATTTCCTCTAGGACAGATTTGTTAGTTCCTTTACCTGTCCATGGTACTTGCAGCATTCTTTGCCAGCACCACATCTCAAAAACATCGATTCTTCTTTGGTCTTCCTTTTTCATTGTCCAGCTCTCATATGCATATGAGCTGATTGAAAATATCATGGCTTGTGTCAGGTGCACCTTAGTCCTCGAGGAGACATCTTTGGTCCTAAGCACTTGAAAGAGGTCCTTTGCAGCCAGTCAGCTATATGTTGTCAGATGTCCTCACTGCTGCTTCCATTGGCATTGATTGTACCAAGCAATGTGACATCTTTGACAACTTCAATCTTTTCTCCATTTATTGTGATGCTGCTTATTGTTTTCAAGGAGGGTGTTATTCATTTTCCATGTGTTTGCTCTTTTTGTGTTGATCTTCCTATTATTGATTTCTAAATTTATAGCATTGTGATCTGAGAAGATGCTCTTCACTATTTCAATGTTCTTTAATTTATTGTGGTTTAACATATGGTCTATCCTGGAGAATGTTCCATGTGCACTGGAAAAGAATGTATATTTTGGTGTGTTGGGTTAAGTACTCTGTAGATGTCTATAAGGTTAAGTTGGTGCATTGTATTGTTTGGGTCTTCTGTGTTTTTGTTGAGTTTATTTCCAGTTCTTTCTTTCATTAAGTGGTGTATTAAACTTTCCTACTATGACTGTGGAGTCATCTATTTGTCTTTTCAATTCTGTTAAAGTCTAGTTATGTGTTTCATTGAGTGCTCTTTCATTAGGTGCATAGATATTTACTATAGTTATGGACTCTTGTTCAATTGATCCTTTGATCATCATATAGATTCCTTCCTTGTCTCTTATGGTGGTTTTTGTCTTAGTGTCAATTTTACCAGTAATTAATATTACCACTCCTGCTCTTTTTTGATAGCTTTTTGCATGATATATCTTTTTCCAACCTTTGATTTTTAGTCTATCTTTGTCTTTGTCTCTGAGGTATGTCTCTCGTAGACAGCATATTGATGGGTTATGTTTACTTAGTCTGCCACTCTCTGTCTCTTCAGTGGTACATTTATTCCATTTACAATCAGTGCGATTATTGACAATTATGAATTTGTTGTTGTCATTTTGTTATGTGTTTCTCTGTGATGTTGCTGATCTCTTTGTTCAATATAATTTTCTGTGCTGAGCTCATTTTGTTTATGAATTGTGTTATCATTTCCTTCATTGCTATTGTTAAACATGCACAGTGGCAGTCACTGTGCAAATCTATCTCATTGAAGGTCTTCCACTTTTTTCCTGACCCTCTACTTTCCCGCAAACATGATATCTGTCTCCAGGGATTGGTCTCTTCTGACAACATGACCAAAGTACAAGAGAGATGAAGTTTGGTCATTCTCACTTCTAAGGAACATTCTGGTTATACTTCTGACCATAGTTTTTTTGGGGGAGTGGGAGTGGGGGAAGTGGGGGAGGCATAAGGAAAGACCATTCTAGTCAGAAGGAGTAGCTTGCTCAAATGCAGATGTTGTGAGTGAGAAGAGCAAGTTTGGGAAGTGAAAAGTAGATGATTTGATTGAGTGTAGGGGGAAGAGTATGCATTGACATGGACACAGTATAGTGCATGATCCCAAGTTATCAGAGAAAAGCAAGAAAACTGAGTTGTATCATTTCCTAAATGCAGTGGCATAAAATGGAAGCCATCTCTTGACAACATACTTACTCTCCTTTCTTCTCACCAAAGCTTCCTGCTGCACCTACCAGCAACTGAACTGCACTCCGGCTCAGAGTCTCATTCCTGTATTGTCTCTGGTAACTTGCCTTAAAGAAATGTTGAGTCAAATCATTATATGGCATAGACAGCAATCCCAACTTATTACTCTCTTTATGGTAAAATAATACGATAAAGAGGTCAAAATCCCCAAATATTCTAGTGTTTTTATATATTAAGAAAATCTTCCTATGGAGTCTAGTCCATGAGATCAGTGCTGATCAGCACATTCCAAGATGATTCGACACATTCCAAGATGATTCTGCAAGAAATGAGAGTCTTGCTAAGTATTAAATGGTTTCCAAAAGACAAAAGGAGTTCTGTGTCTAAAAACGTCTGGCAATTTTGAAGACTGTATCCCTGTCTTTTAAGTCCATAATGCATGTTAGAATATAAAAACCTCTGAGAAATCCTGAAGTAAAGGGTTTTTTCTTTCCCCCCACATCTTTGTTTAAGTGTTTACCTAAATATTTTGCTGACAGAACTCTGTTTTCTCCAATCTATTATAAACACTAAAGGAACTTTTACTAATCTGCAGGGTACAGTAGTTTCTTCATTCCATAAACATATATTGAAAACCTGTGCTGCTTCACATACTGTACTTGATTCTGGGGACACCACTATGAAGAAGACTGACCCTGCCACAGGCCTTAATGTGTTGAAGACTTCTGGGAATCACTGTTTAAACTTCTTTCCTAAACTTGAATGTGTGATATAACCAAAGATTCCTTAGTTTCATAGACAGTATTGTCTCTGCATAATCATTTATGGATATTAAAACACTGTTTTGCCCTTGGGGGGTATTAAGGAAAACAACTAAATTTGGGAATGAGAGATCAAAAGGCTATTTTTCCATAATAATAAGAATTTAACAGAGTAGCATTTTTTTCCCTTGAATTTTATTAAAATACTAATAACTTAAGATGAAAATATTTTCAGAGTGCTTGAAGATAAAAATTGTAGTTAGGGAGAAAATGAGGAAGCTGAAAATAATATGGGACTCGTGAAAGTTCAGCAACACAAATGATAAAGTAGTATGATCCTAGAAAAAGTTTAATTCTTACATGATCATTCCCTCAAAAATGTAAGAATTCAGAGAACAGTTAATTCCTAAAAATAACTGTCATTTATTGACCTTTCCACAATACTACTGAACTAACCATGATATGCATGTTTTATGTATATTAATTAATTGTCACAACAACTTTAAGGTATTCTTATCTGTATTTTATAGATGAGGAAGCTGAGGCTCAGAGTTAAGTAGTTTTCTCAGGGTTGCATTACAAAGCCAGATTTCTCTTAATGCAAAGCCTGTTTTCCCCTATTATGAAGTTCTGTGTCTCCCACACCACTCTATTTTGCTGTACTGCTCTTCTAATACACAACTGAGAAGAAATTGCTTCAACTAAAAGCTGACTGAGATTCAAATAGAAGATCTCAAAGCTATAAATGCTGTAGTAGATTGATTAACATAACTATTGGGAGCAATGAATATTAGAATTGAGATTGCTGAAACTGAATCAACAAATCAAGATGAAAATCTGTTGAGAACAAAGATGGGCTAAAAGATATGAGGTGAGATGACTCTCTGAGGAACACAGGAGAGATTCAACCAAAGAAAATAGGAGTTTCTGATTAAGACCCAACAAATAATACAAAATCAATACTCAAAGATTTAATAGTAGAAAACAAACAACTGAGACAATAAATCAAAAGAGTGCATGGGGTGTATACTGTAGAGCAGAGGACATAGTCCTCTAAGTCAGCATTAGTTTCCCCTTTTACAGATAGGGAAAATAAAGACTAAATAGAGTAAGTCTTAAGTCACACATCATATTAGTAGCAAAAGCAAGACTCACAACAGAGCCTCCTGCATTCTTTTTTTTTTTTTTTAACTGTATTTTCCTGAAATAAATTTAAAAATCTGTAAACAAATCAAAGGCATGGTCTCATAAAAATGTTAAGCTAAAGGAAATAGGAGTAGCTCTATTACCATACAAATAATAAAGGAGCTTGCATTTAATTTCATGAGTATTAATAATATTCCTCTTATTGTTTCTTGTGAATTAACTTCTTACCATTAATTGCATACAACTCTCATACTTTTAGGTCTGAAAAGTCTTTAGACATTTACTAATTACTTTTTCTACAAAATGAGGCTAGAGGCACTTGTCAAACCAGCAGAGAAAGATCTGGACTGGATGTGTTGTTGCTAGAATTAATTAGCAAAAATTTAAAAATAGTATCAACTTATTGCAGAAAGGAAATGAATAAGGAATCATATTAGAAAATGTTTGTTACTTATAAAAATAACTAATAAGCATAATTGTTAGAACAAAAGAAATATAAAAGTTTAAATTAGAAAAACATGAATGAAATTTCAGCACATTAAATGAAATTTATCTTTGTGTTCTTAACATGGCCTAGCCTTAATAAACTACTTTTTTCTTTTCTTTTCTTTTATTTCAAAGGAAATTATAAGAAGATTGAGTGAAAGAGAATTAAAAACAAAACAAAACAAAAATAACCCTCACTGCCGTCTAGTCGGATCTGACTCACAGCAACCCCTCCTTGAGTTTCGAGGTAGTATCACTAAGGAAGTAGATTGCCCAACCTTCCTTCTGAGGAGTGGTTGGTGGGGGGTTTGAACTGCAGTCAAATGCCTTAGTCACTATGCCACCAGGTGTCTGTACTCATTAGGAGGTCTGCTGGTGTAGTGCTTAAGACATTTGACTTCTAAGCCACTCCTCAGAAGGAAGGTTGGGCAATCTACTTCCTCAGTGATACTGTCTTGGAAACCCAAGGAGGGGTCACTGTGAGTCAGATCTGACTGGACAGCAGTGACTTTTTTTGGTTTGTTTATTTATTCATTACTTTTAATTAGAAATGCACAGAGATAATTTATGTTTTTAACAATATATATACATATAACAATATATATACATATAACAATATATATAGGGAGCTCTGAAAACATAGTGCCTAAAGCACTTGACTACTAACCAAAAGGCTGGTGGTTCAAATCCACCAGCCACTCCTCGGAAGGAAGGTTGGGCAATCTAATTCTATAGTGATACTGCCTCAGAAACCCAAGGAGGGGTCGCTATGAGTCAGGTCTGACTCACAGCATGTAACAACAACAACAATATATAAGATAGGCAAAGGTTAGTTACTTCTAAAGTCAGTTTATCAAACAAAGAAAACAAAGATAATATATGTCTCAACCGGAAAAGAAGGATGGATGGATGGGTGGAAGGAAGGAAGTCAAACAAACAGGCAAAAGAGGGGAGAGGAGAAGATGGGTGGAGGTGGAAGAAGAAGGGAAGTATAATAGCAAGAGACACTGAAAATAGAAGTACTATTTGACCCAGCAATTCCATTACCAGGAATATATCCTAAAGAGGTGAGAGAGAGCACATGAACAGACATATGTACACCTATGTTCATCACAGCACAATTCACTATAGCAAAGAGATGGAAACCTAAATGCCCATCATTCAGCTGAGGCTAATCTTGCGCAGACACCAGTGATACAAAATACCTGCAGTCCTTACAGAAACAATAGAATACAGACACAGAGTAATCCCTCACAGACTACCAGACATTATGGGAGAGAGATCCAATAGATCTACCATTTTAGGACCATCTGGGGGATGCCAGACTCAACTAGCACAACAAAATACATAAAAGCCTTGTTCCACATCCTACATTGATGAGTAGTGACTGGGGTCTTAAAAGCTTTCAAGCAGCCATCTAAGATGCAGCAGCTAATGGTCTCCTAGCATCAGAAGCGAAGAAGAAAGCAAAAAAAAAAAAAAAAGGCATTTGGAAGCAA
>NW_006921771.1:4497129-4519424 GCF_000298275.1 Orycteropus afer afer
ACTCAGGAAAGGATCAAATCTGGAGATCCTGGATAGAGTGGGAGGGAAAACGTGGAACAAAATCCAAAAACTCAATAATGACCAGAATTACTGGTCAGATGAAATCTGGTGAGACCCCCAATACTATGGCCCTGGAATATATTCTGTGCCTGGAATAAAACTCACCCCCAGGGGCTGGGTCTCAGCCCAATAGTTAACAAGATTTACACGCAGACCACTCAACCCAGGGTGATGCACCCACATACTCTATGGTAATACATCCCTTAGAGCAATAGATCACAGGGCACCAGAGGACCAACATTCAAATTGAAGAAATGTAGGACAAAGAGCAGTGCATAAATATGAAGGGCACAAGGGGAGGGTTACAGAGGGAAGGGAGGAGACTGGGTTAGGGTTGGGCATGGTAAATGAGGAGTGAAACTAAATGTACACATAACTTTGAATGTAAAACAAGCTCTTAAAATAAAAACAAATAAATAAATAAATAAAGAGAAACATTAAAGTTGGTAGAACAGGTGAGAAACCTGCTTGTGGAACAAAGCACCTTATGGCATAAACTTCCTCTTTCTTGGGATTGCCTCAATCATTAAAGGAATTATTCAGGTCCTTGGCAAAGCTACCTTTGAGACTCATCTTGTCTGTTGTGGTAGTTCAGTTTGTGTGTCAACTTGGCTGGGCCTGGTTGAATGGCTGGGCAGCTGGATGTAGTATTCCCCATGATGAGACTGGTAATCAACTCCATGGTGGAATCTACTGGGAGCAGCTGAGTAGCTGCCTTAGGAATGTGATTTGCTCCCTGTATATAAGCAGAGGCTTGGGAAATGGTCTCTAGCTTATGGCATGCTTGGACCCTGCATGTAGCCATGTCATTGTTCAGCAGCCTGCCATGCTCTGCCAACCTTGGGACTTACTATGGACTTGAACTAATGGCCTGCCATGTGGTTTGGTAACATCGGGACTGTGTCTTTTTACTCGTCAACCTTGGGTCTGTTAGCCTCAGCAGCCAGCAGCTGCCTGAGTGAAGAAAAGCCTCCATCTTCAGTGGGTCGGGGGCAGAAGGCAGAGCTGCAACCCAAGGTTGAGGGCTTTCACCCAGCCCCCAGAGCCTGGCACTTTGAACTTAGACTTAAAAGCCTCCAAATTGTAAGAATAAACTTCTGTTTGTTAAGGCCATCCCATTTGTGGTATATTCTTGTCAGAGCAGCACTAGGTAACCAGAACATCTTTCAAGATTACTACCAAAGAGGGAACAATTATACAATATAGACCTCCCATTTCCCAATTTAGACTGAGCAAGTAGAGTGCTGGAATTCTGTGTGGTTGAAATTGCTGAACAATGAATTATATATATATATATAGCTCCGTGTGCAGTGGGGAAGACCCAACATGAACATTTATAGAGGTTGCTGGATGAGTCATGGCAGTTAGCTAGGACCCTGACCTAAACAGAAAATGCTAACTAGATTAATAGCAATTTACCACAGAGTCCCATATGCTACTATGTTAAAAATTTTCCCTAAAATTTTTATCCAAGCTTTGATATGAAAACATACTACCCTCTACATGTAATAGTTAAAGAACTCAGTGATATCTTTCCATGAAAAACTGGCAGCACTTTCTATTACTATCACTTTCTATTACCATTACTATCCGGTGATAGGCAGTATAATAGAACTGAATGCCTAACCAGATTTAATGATAAGCAGTTATAATTCCTGCTATTGGGATCTGTGAAATTCCCAATCCTATTAAAAAAACAAACAACAACCAAACAAAAACACCTTTTACTTAAGCTAATTTGCGTTGTTTTGCTTTCCTCTCTTTTTTTATTTACAACCAAGAAGATTCCTATGACTTCCCTTCTTGTTGTTGTTGTTGTTATGTGCTGTGGAGTCGGATCTTACTCATAGCAACCCCTCCTTGGGTTTCTGAGGTGGTGTCACTACAGAAGTACATTGCCCAAAATTTGTAAATCATCTACTAAATTTTGCCAGTGTGCATAATCAAAATGTCTTCAAGAGAGAAATCTTTCAGTATAATTTGAGGCCAAAGAAATAATTTTAAAAGAGTATAATAAAATATTAACTATTTGTGCTGACAAAAGACGTCTGTCGGCCAGCTCCATTGCTTCAATGTTATGGGTCTCATCTATTTCCTTGTTACAGTCTGGACACTTCACCATCTGATGGCCTGTTGTTTCTTCTTGACTTGCCTAAGAAAAACACAATTAAAAAAAAAAAAAAAAATACCATTAACATATTATTAGCATAGACCAAGCAACTGGCAAAGCAATTTGGTTTGAAAAATGATAAAAAATCTGGTAGGTATATAAACATAATTAGATGAGTTTTCCCATCATTTGCTCAGTTTATGCTGAAGGTAAAATATTTGCCAAATTTTTTTTCTGTAAAGATTATATTATATTCTTACTTTTATATGTCATTATTAGGAATTTACAAAAGCTATTTATATGATCATACTTTAAATAAGTGGTTCTTACTGCGCACATCCCTTCCCTCCAAGCATTCAGCATCATCTGTGAATTGTTAGGCTCTACCTGGCTCTTGCTGTTGGTTGCAGCTGATTTCAACTTATGGGGACCCTATGTGTACAGAGTAGAACTACTTCATAGGGTTTTCAAGGCTGTGACCTTTCAAAAGCAGATCACTAGGCCTGTCTTCTAAGACATCTCTGGGTGAGTTCAAACCACCATCTTTTCAGCTGGTAGTTGAGCACTTAACCATTGCACTACCCAGGGACACCCTAGACCTGCTGAATCAGAAACTCTAGGGGCTAGAACCCAACAATCTACATTTTTTGAAACTCATTAAATGATTCTGATCCTGCCAAACTAAGAGAACTACTGCTTGAAACTTGTCATTTAATGTAGATAGAAAATGGACACATAATAAAATGGGAATACGGATAACATCATTTTATAAATGAGGAAATCTAAAGCTCAGAAAGGATGAATGATTTGTTCAGGATCACAAAGCTATTTATTAAGTGTCAAAGCCAGGATATAAACCCAGGTTTTCTGAGTGCTAGACCAGTGTTCTATCTTTAATATTATAATATCCTTCATGTCCTCTTATGAGGGGAATGCTAGGGTTTAATCATTTATCTTCTGAAACTGATCAAGTATCAGAGTGGTGGTCCTCAATCTTGATTCAACTGGACTGGAATTAACTGGGTAGCAGGTTACAATAACATATCCGCTCCCCCCCCCCAGACCATATGCATCAAATCTCCAGGGTAAGGTTGAGAAGTTAATATTTTTAACAAGTTTTCCACATGATTCTGATGCAGCCTGATCAGCAAAAAGGCTACAATCAGGTATTGGGAGCTACTAGAGAAAATTCTTGGGTTTGGCCTACTAATGCTCCATACAGAAATCCTTGCAGTATTCCTGAAGGTGCAGGGGTTAATTCTGAGTCCTTTATTGGAGCTTCACGCATTGTGTAGTGTATATGAAATGGGTTTTGGGAAATCTTATTCCATAGATGCTAATTATGTAACCTCTACAATCCGAAACGTTGAGTCCTCAATATTGTGTGACGGAGGAAAGCATTGCAGATGGCAAAGCAGCAGTAGCACTGAGAAGATCCAGGACAATTTGTGCTATTTCCCTTTATGGAAACCACAACTAACTGAGTGCTCTTGAATGAATAAAAAGTCTGGCCACAGAGACTCTAAAGCACATAATCAGAAGCAGAAGTTGACATCTCACCCACAGCTAAACATATGGTACTGGCTTTGAATTCTATCCCACAAACACACACAAACACACATGCACACAAATGCACAAAGACCTAATAATAATTTTAAACACAACCTCGGAAAGAAGGTTGGGCAATCCTACTTCCGTAGTGATACTGCCTCGGAAACCCAAGGAGGGGTCGCTATGAGTCGGGCCGACTCGACAGCAAACAACAACAACAACAACAGGGTCTAGTAAGGAGCTCTGGTAGCATAATGCCTAAGGCACTTGACTGCTAACCAGAAGGCTGGTGGTTCAAACCCACCAACCACTCCTCAGAAGACAGGTTGGGCAATCTACTTCCATAGTGATACCACCTTGGACACTCAAGAAGGGGTCACTATGAGTCGGGTGTGACTTGATGGCAAATAACAACAACAACAGGGTCTAGTAATTGTTTGGCACATACAGTAACCCAAATAAATGCTAAATAAATGAATGAATAAAGGTTACCCCACCCTAAACCTGCTTTTTTTTTTTTTTTTTTAAAGTAGCCATTTTATAAGGCATTAATATGTTGTGGTTGTTTGCCATCGAGTCGGACCCGACTCATAGCGACCCCTCCTTGAGTTTCTGAGGCAGTATCACTACAGAAGTAGGTCGCCCAACTTTCCTTCCAAGGAGTGGCTGGTGGGTTTGAACCACTAGCCTTCTGTTTAGCAGTCAAGTGCCTTAGCCACTACACTACCAGAGCTCCTAATATAGGCATCTCTAATACACTCTTTTAGGAGCTCTGGTAGCATAGTGCCTAAGGCACTTGACTGCTAACCAGAAGGCTAGCGGTTCAAACCCACCAGCCACTCCTCGGAAGGAAGGTTGGGCAATCCTACTTCCGTAGTGATACTGCCTCGGAAACCCAAGGAGGGGTCGCTATGAGTCGGGGGCGACTCGACAGCAAATAACAACAACAACAATACACTCTTTTAAAAAAATTTACACAATTTATTGTCTATATACTCAAAGGGGTTGTGACTTTTACATTGCCCCACAGTCATCACCAAATTCCTTTTGAATAGTAGGAAAACAATACATATATGTTATTGATTGATAATTAAAGGTCTCTTTCTTACTATTATGACAAATAAAGGAGTTACCAATACAACATGATTCAATACAATACACAATTCATTAAAAATCATAAATTAATATTTGTGGCATGAGTTAACTTTATTTAGACCAATCATACCTACTTTGAAGGAATAAACAAAAAAAAATTTGCTTACCGCATATGGGTTTTGAAACATAATTGCTTTCTCAACAATGCTCCAATCAGCATTAGCAAGATCTCTGTCAAATTTGAGTGTAGAGGCTATAGATTTGGTTAGCTCTTGAAATTGTTTATATGTATGATAAAGTGATTTATATTTTGTTGATGAGACATCATGAAGACCTTTGACACAGAGAACAAATATTATAAATATCAGGGAAACCAACTCTTTGATATGGATTACAATGCTTGCTTTTATTCTTATCTTCACATACTGCCACTCAACACTAAAAAATTAAATAAAGACCCAGTATAACTTGTCTGATCATAATTAAAACACTAAAAATTTCAACCTTTTCTAGTTTCACATCTTTTTTCATAAAAGCTAAGATAAATCATCATTGTCATTATCATAAAAATAATAGCTCATATTTATTGAGTACTTACTACAAGCTAGATACAAAATCTCAGCACTTTGCATGTGTGCAGTGTAGTAAATTTGGTATGGCTTTTCTGGCCATAAGTCTTTGTAAACTCTGTGGTGGAATTGAACATGAGCAACCAAGTAGTCCCTGATTGTTAGTTATCCACCTGGGGTATTTCTGTTGGGAGAAGCACAAAGTAATTTTCTGGGAAGTTCACTCTCTCTCAGGTGCTTAGAATTCTGATGTCATGATTGGTTAGTTTGGCCACTCTGCCAGGCTCAAAAGGAGGCCTCCTAGAGGCAGAAGAAGTCTCTCTGACTGCTGGTGGAGAAAGATGTGCTGCTGAGAGAAACACACTCCTGAGAGACATGTGCTGCTGACAAAGAAACACTGAGAGACATGCATTGCTGAGAGAGACACCAAGAGACATGCATTACTGGGAGAGTAGCTGAGAGAGACTGTTGGCTGAGAGCCAGCTGGCTGAGCGAGACTGAGCATTTTTCCTGAACTTGAATTGTAGCCTGGTGCTTCTCTAATAAACCCCATAATCTGTGAGGTCTGTGTGGCCACTTCAGCAAATTACTGAACCCAGCAGAGAGGTGGTGGGTGCTGCGGGAGGAACAGTTCGTTTTAGGGTTGGTGAAAGGCCTGGAGGGAGGCAGCATGTCTGGCCTCACAGGAATAGGCCTTGGGCTACTGATGATGATTCTGTTCTCCTCTTGTGGGGTTAGAGGAGGTCAGAAGATATGGCCTCCCTGCCCCTTTAGCAATGTGTTTTTGCCTTTTGTGGCCAGTCTTTTTTCTCAATTTGACCGATGAGGAAATAGAGCCACTGAAGAGTTCAGTAAATTGCTCAGGGTCACACATCTGGCTAATTAGAGGCCCAGCTCCAAATGGTGTGCTTTCTACTATTATGCTAAATGATTAACTCACCTACCAACACAACATTTTATCAACTCTGAAATTCATGGAATGTAAAGTGACTTGCACAGAGTGAACAGGAGACAGTTCTATGCTGATTAAACAAAGCATAGCACCTCATTAAGGTGTGAAGGACTTTTACTAACAGACACAAATTCCTTTTTTTGTATGTGCCATAGAAGCTCCTGTGAAAGCAATAATGTTCCAAGAGCAGATGCTCACTGACATCAGTGCAAGGAAACAGATGATCCACAGTAAGAATCTTTTCTCTATTTATCATGATGCTGCTTATTGATCCATTTGTGAGGACTTATTGGTCCATTTGTTGAGGTGTAAACCATACTGAAGACTGTAGTTTTTGATCTTCATCAGTAAGTGCTTCAAGACATCTTCACTTTCAGTAAGCAAGGTTGTGTTATCTGCATATAGCAGATTGTTACTAGAGCAGTCCTTTTAAGACCTTATTCATATAATGACACTTAATTGCTTAAAACCAATCAATGAATTACTTTTTCCCTTGGAATAAAACCATAACTTCTTACTATGACCTTCAAGGTTTTTTGTATGTAACTCCATTTTACCTTTTCCATCTGATCTTCCTTCACTGTCCTTATTATTCTCTAAGGTGTCAACTCCTCAAACCTCCTTTGGTTCTTTAAATATATTCCTTTTCTTCTGTCTTCCTCAACAACTGAGCACCTGTTGTGTTCTCTGTTTTATGTCAATTTGTGGTTTGTTTTCATCAATGTCCATGGGACTCTCTGATATCATCTTATATGACTTGCTTATTGCCTTTTTTTCCTCATTCTAATGTAAGCTTCATCATTCATTATCAGCATATAGTAAGCTCTTAATAAAAGTTTGGTGAATAAATAAATAAATAAATAAACTCATACTATTATTTTAGTTAAACTGGACTAATGCAAATCATCCTTTTTACATAGGCAAGCCTATTGGTCTAAGCCATTAATGTATTTTAATTATAGGTTCTATTTCTCTCTAATTAAGCAGCATTGACTTATATTTGTATGGATTATTCATCATTAGTATTTCTTTAGCATATCTACAATAGTTTCCCTTCATTCACAATACAAATTAGCAGAGCTTACCTAGTTTAGCAACTGCCAGTGGCAAAATAAATTTATTGCAAATCAAGGTAATAAAACATACAGACACTCCATGAAATAACATCTAGAATGAAAAATATAATACAAAGTAAGTGTCTATGACAATTTCATATACAAATTAATCTAGGTTGTCCTATGTTAATAGATGTTCATGTTTGAAGAGGAATTTGAATACTAGTAATGGGGAGGAAGATAATTGCCAGTTGTTTCTCATTTCCTCGGTCTTCCCATCAAAGCTAAATCATTCCAGCAGTCCCGGTGGATTTGAGATAACTCACTACTGAAATCTATTGAAATAAATTATTGGAATTTATTTATTGAAATATTGTTATTTTAGCACATATCAACAGCTTTATAATCTATAAAAAAAAATACAAAGTTCTTTACTTGAGATTTTTCCTTCTCACTTCCAACGGAAGAGTCGTAGGCAAGTAGAACTGCCATGTTTATATTAGGGATCCCTCTCATTTCACTCAAGGCCATTATGAATGCCCAACGCCAGCTGAACCCATGGCCAAGTCGAGATAAAAGAGGGCTCATCAATAGAATGACCAGAAGTCTAAAAGAGAAAATAATTTTTTAAAAGTTATTCTTGTCATAGGAGTTTATTTTCATTTTATTTCACTCTATTCTTATCCATTCCCTGTGAAATTTCCAACTTTCAGACAAATGTGCCATTTTTCACACATGATTGTCATAGCAACATAGAAAGGCAGGGACATTCCACAGAATTATAAGAATACCACTGTTCTCCCAATTTCTTTCTCCTAAGGGAATTGTAGGGTGATTTCACATCATTCTTCAAAAGGAAAAAAAAAAAAAAAAACCTACCAGAGACAGTTTGTGGATATATTCTGGATCCCAAAAAGGAATAAAAGAAAATCTAATGAATAAAAATGAGAAGAAAATATCACCTCTTCCCCCCACCAAAGAGCTTAATATTGCTGAATCTGGCCAATATTGGTCAATTCATTTATATTTCTCTTTTCAGTAACATATCATTTCTATAATCTACATTAAATGCATCTGGTATTTTGGGACTAATGTTCAACTTCTTGGCATTAGCAAACTTGATGTCAATTATCAACTAATTTTCCTAGATAGCAAATAGAATGTTAGCAATGTGAGTAATAGAAATTAAATATGAGACTCCCATTATGGTGGTTTATTCTCCTTTATGACATTTTTATGCCTCTTAAAATTGGAAAAAGGGACTACAAACATTGAGCAAGAAAACATAAAAAGGCACTTTCTTACTTTTTTCTAAATGTTATTTAAAACTCTAATTTTTAATTATTAGGAAATTGTTTCTTACATAATATTAACCAACCAAAACAAGATAATTTTTAAAAATTTATGATGGATGTTTGACTTCATAAAGCTCACAGGAAAAAAAAAATGGATGAAGTATGTAAAGTGCCAATAGTGGTTGCTTCTGGATAATAAGATTATGAAATATTTATTTTTCTTCTTTTTAATTCTCAAAAATATTACAAGGTGGTTATGCTTCCTGAAATGTGGCTTAAAACTGAAAAAAGACTAATTTCCTGATGATTCTTTGCAAAGTTTAAGAGTTGACTGCTTGTTCTCATTCAGACAAACAAACACATGAAGAAATGCTCACGATCATTAGCCATTAGAGAGATGCAAGTCGAAACAACAATGAGATATCCTCTCACCCCAGCATTAGTAGCAAAGTTCATAAAAATAGAAGGCAAATGCTGGCAAGAGTATGGAGAAACTGGAACCCTCAGACACTGTAGGTGGGGCTGTAAAATGGTGTAACCACTGTGGAAAGCGGTATGGTGCTTCCCTAAGAAGTTGGAAATAGAAATACTATATGATCCAGCAATCCCACTACTAGGAATATATACTAGAGATATAAGAGCTGTGAAATGAACAGATATATGAAACCCATGTTCATAACATCTTTATTCCCAATAGCAAAAATATGGAAACAACTATTGTAAAAAGTTAAGAGGAAGTTTACACACAGAAAGAATTTTTCTTTGAAGGTGCCCAGGGGTGGAAGGGAAACTGAGGGAAAATTACCAGCTAGAAGGTAGAACCATGTTAACTTGGGTGAAGGGAAAGGCATTACACCATAAGGGGGAGGTCAGCACAAAACGATCAAGGCAATGGAAGACACAAGAAGCACAAGAGTTAAAGGCAAGAAACACGAATACTATTACATATACAACCTGCAATAACAGTAATAACAGTAACTTACAAGGGGATACATAGATAGACACTCATTTTGAACAGGGATGGGAAGGCAATGGGATTATATACAAGTTTGACAGAGGCTATCTCTACCTATGTATTTATATGTGCTACCAATATATCCATGTATGTAGAGCATACAGGGGACAAAGTTACAAAAACATCTTAGTCAAAACCAAATGCCTTGAAGGAATGAGACACTGGGTATGGAAGCTCAGCACCATAGTCTTGGAGGACATTAAGATCAATTGGCATAACACAGTCCATAAAGACAATTTTCTACATCCACTTTGGTGGTAACTGGAGTCTTAAAAGCTTGTGAGTGGCTATATAAGGTGTAGCTGTTTGTCTCTTCCTGCCCGGAGCAAAAAAGGAGTGAAGAAAATCAAAGATCCAGGAAAGAATTAGTCCAAAGGACTAATGGAGCATGAGAACCCTAACCTCTATGACCCTGAGACCAGAAGACCAGATGGTACCTGGCTATCATTACTAACAGCTCTGAAAGGGATCACAATAAAAGCCCCAGACAGAGTAGGAGAAAATGTGGAACAAAATTCAAAATCATAAGAGACCAGACTACTGCTCTGAAGAGGACTAGTGGAATCCTTGAGACTATAGCCCTTAGAAACCCTTCAAGCTAGGAACTGAGCTTAAGCTCCGTGACTCAGCTGGCAGCCAAATGATAGACCCATAAATAAACAGCAACATCAAGAAGGTATGCAGTCATTACATAAATCAAGCAGATGAGATCAAGAGGACAGCATTTGCCCAGCGATAGAGCAAGGAAGGAGGGAGAGGGTGAGAAGGAAGGATGATGGGAAGGGGTGGGCACAGGGAGGAGGTGGGAAGAATGGCGTATAGTGTGGGGATTGCAGTAAGTGTCACAAAACAGAATGTGTATGGATTGTTGAATAGAAAACCAATTTACCCTGTAAACTGTCACCCAAATTACAATAAAAAGAAATAAAATATAATTAAAAAAATACAAAGCTCATAAAAAAAGAGTTGACTATTCATTCTAATATATAAAGCTTTTTATTACTTAAAATATTATCTTCAGATTTATTCAATTTCCTATAAGTAAAAAAATTCAAACGGTGTTCTCACCTTAAAACCATCAGTGTGAAATACATATTTAATGAAAAATATATATCAGAAAATGTTACATGTAAATACGTTTGTGCAGGAATTAGAAGTCCAGTGAATGTAAACACCATAAGAAATGAAACAAATGATAGACAATTCCAGAATCTGTAGTTTCAGAAAAAAAAAAAAAACATAGTTAATTATGGTTAATTAATTTGACATATATTTTTTGCAAGACTTCTCAATGGGAGCCACTGTGCTGGGAAAATAAAGATGAATTAGGAAATTTATCAAAAGTCAAGGGGTTTAAAATCTAACTGAGGACAAGAAGTGCAAAGTTATGTAAACAGATAATTCTAATGCAATGTAACCAGTTTACACCACATGTAAATCAGTGTCATTCTTTTTTGACTGATTTTGAATGAAATATTTAGGTGTTGTTATACAGTTTAATAGAACTCAGTCATTCAGGTATGTGAATCATGTAGCTCAACAACACTGAATGTAAAGTCTTTGTTTTGTAGCTGTTAGCTGCTCTCAAGTCAGTCTTGGACTCATGGCTACCTCACGCATAACAGAACAAAACACTACCCTGTCATGCACCATCCCCATGATTGGTTGCAGTCCTAACCATTGTGATTAATAAGGTTTTCTTTTCTTTCTTTGGCTCATTATTGGAGTT
The DNA here is from genome assembly GCF_000298275.1 of Orycteropus afer afer. Classification (NCBI taxonomy): domain Eukaryota; kingdom Metazoa; phylum Chordata; class Mammalia; order Tubulidentata; family Orycteropodidae; genus Orycteropus; species Orycteropus afer. The sequence continues at coordinate 4,508,561 of NW_006921771.1, forward strand.
AGATTGCCAGACCTTTCTTCCTAGTCATCTTAGTCTGGAAGCTCTGCCAAAATCTGTTCAGCATCACAGCAACATGCAAGCTTCCACTGCCACAAGAGTGGTGGCTATGCAAGAGGTGTACTCGCCGGGAAATTGAACCAGGGTCTCCTCACAGAAGGAAAGAATTCTACTACTGAATCACCAATGCTGGCTTGCCCCTCCCCATTTTGTTGCATTAGGAAAAGCTAAAATCATTTCTTTTTAAAAGGAATGCTAAATTCTTAACTTTGATTTAAATAGTGATAGAAGTAAGTCTTTGCCTAAAATCTGGCTAGTTCTCAGAAGATGTGAATGAACCTTTCATTTATATGAATCCATTTGTAGATTCTCCATTTTGATCTTATGAGAGTGTAAATATTCAAGTTCTTCAGAGGCCAAGAATATCCTACATTGTTCCCAGAATTCAAGTTCTTACCAGTTGCACATAAAGCAATTTGAAAACAGACATTCAAATTCCAAATTGGACCTGTTTAGGTTTAGGCCCATACAACTCTCTGTTTTAAACCTTATTTCTTTTTATCTTTCTGTATATTTTACCTCTTTAATGTCCATATATTATAACAAAAAAAAAAATTGAAAATTTAAGAAAGGCCCATGAATACCATTTAATGAGGGAAAGGAATTTGGTTTTCCACATTGCTAGCTTGATTCTGTCCCTGAGACACTTTGAACTTCATAGTGGTGCAAGTGGTTTGTGATCGGCTGCTAATCTGAATGTTGGCTGTTTGAACCCATGCCTGCCGATCTCCTTCCATACAGATTATAGCCAAGAAAAACCAGTGGAGCAGTTCTATTTTATAAAACATGGGGTAGCCAGGAGTCGGAATCAATTCAACAGCAACATGTTTGGTGTTGGAGATATTCTTGTCTCCAGAAATACTGCTTTTGCCTAAAAAACAATTTTTATACTAAAAGTAAACCCTTTTTGTTACCTTCAAAGAAAATTTCTGTTTCTGAATTTCAAAGGGACACATAAAGATTATCAGAGAAACACTGAATATACAATACTCCGGCATAGGAAATAATGAGCCCATTTTTTAAAAATAGTTTTCTCTGACTGAGCTTTATTACATCCCTTTCTTGTATATGTATGGCCCTACTTCTAATTATGTTATCTTCTGTATTCATACATTGTATCTGACACTAAAGGAAAAAAATACTAAGATATATTTTCTAGCAATTGTGTAATTTTTGTATTATTTACTGTTCTTCTGACTTCCCTACAAAAAGCATATCCCTTTATTGCACTGTGTAGATATCTGTGGGGGAAAAAAAAATCTCTCCATGAATCTACCCACATAATTAATGAAATTGCTTGGAAACATTAATTGAGTAGAATAATTTAGTCATGTTGTTGTTGTTTGTTGTTGTTATGTGCCCTCGAGTCAGCCCTGACTCATAGCGACCCCTCCTTGAGTTTCTGAGGCAGTATCACTACGGAAGTAGGATTGCCCAACCTTCCTTCCGAGGAGTGGCTGATGGGTTTCAACCGCCAGCCTTCTGGTTAGCAGTCAAGTGCCTTAGCCACTATGCTACCAGAGCTCCCAATTTAGTCATATGAAAGGCAAATATAAACCATAATCATTACTTTATTACTCATTACAATGAAATGATTAAAAATCTCCTAACAATGTGGGAAAATGTTACCAAATGCCAAAAATCACAGTTTTGCCAATTAACACAATAATTAATCAAATCAGTTAAATAACAGTTATGGAGAAACTGTCAAGACTCTTTGATACATGGTAGGAATTAATAGGAGAAACCTGATGAGGAAGAAACCATATTCTTAAGGAATCAGTCTCTATCAAACTCAGGCTATTAAGTCAGACAAGAAAAGGAGCCCATGAATATATATATTTTTAAAATCCCTTTTCTTCATTTGGAGATCATGAGTTGTCCTAATAAACTTAGATCTTTTAAAGTAGATGCGTTGGTGGCATAGTGCTAAAGCATTTGATTGCTAACTAGAAGGCTGGTGGTTCAAACCCACCAGCCACTCCTTGGAAGAAAGATTGGGCAATCTACTTCTGTAGTGATACTGCCTCGGAAACCCAAGGAGAGGTCACTATGAGTCTGAGTTGACTCACATCTGTACATCTTTGGTTGTATTTTTAAAAGTCAGGTGCCACAAGATCTCATCTTCAGATATTCTGAGTGAGTCTATAAGGTCTAAGCATCTCCTTATCTTCTGTCTGTCTGCCTGTCTATCTCTCTGTCTCTCTATCTTTTTAGAGCCCAATGTTGCACAGCTATTAGCATAAAGGGATGATATGAACCTATGACATTTTAGAGATGTCAATTTGCCAGGAATGAAAGATTGTTCAGTCTGATAAGGAAGTAATTCCTAGTTTATACAAGGTGTTTGTTTAAAGGTTTCTTTCCAACAAGATGATGTATGAAACAAAATGATACATGAAAGAAGTGAGGGTTGTCATGAGTTAGAATTGACAACTGGTTAAAATATCTATCAGAATACTAACACCTATATCTATGAATGTAATCCTGTTTAGTAATGGAGTTGTATGTTTTGTTTTTTGTGATATTTATGAGGCAATCAGTATAGGGGTGTGTGTCCTAACCCTAATCACTTCTCAGTTACTAAAAAGTGTAGATTAGAGGCATGCACAGAGACAGATGAATCTGCAAGTCCAAGACCTCCAAGGATTTCCTACTATTAGAAGCTGAAATAAGCAAAGAAGAACCTCTCTCTAGAGCCACACGCTAAATTTGGACTTCTAGCCTTCTGAGCTATGAGAAAGTGATTTTTCGTTCTTTAAAGCCATCCATCTGTGGTATTTCTGCTACAGCAGTACTGTGTAATGAGACACCATGTAAGAGGTTGGTTGAAGTAAGACTGTGGATATATGCTCGTAGGAGGACAGGAAACCAAGGAACTGAAGAAGTGAGGCGATGGAGGAATCAACCGTGGGATACTGACATCACTAAGAATGGTGATAGAGTGAGACGGCAGCCAAAACTTTCACAAAATGAAGACTGTGACTCAGGCTTTTATACATAACCTCAACCACCAAGAAGACGGCAGATGTCATGAATTTCAAAATTGGATTCTTCCGCGGAAGGAGAAAATGTGACTTAGAAATGGCATTGATGAATGGAGAGACCACCTGCTTACTTCTAGGATGGACAGGGCATGTAGGCGAGAAAGACACTTCAGCTTATAAAAAATGAAAGAGAGGTAATGTCTTCAGGGGAAGAAAGCCAGTTGTCAGAGCAAGAAGGTGAAGCATTTCACTTTCCAAAGATATAGTAACATTTCCTTAAAGACATTTAAACATTTCCTTACAAAATTTATTACCTAAATTCTTCTTACAACTGGCTCAGTTAATTCTGTCTAGCTACTAGGAAGACCAAAGAAGAGTTGATACGTTTGGATTATGGTGTTGATGAAGCATATTGAATATACCATGGACTGCCAGAAGTACATATCTTGGAAGAAATATAGACAGAATGTTCCTTAGAAGTGACAATGGTGAGACTTCATCTCATATACTTTGGACATGTTATCAGGAGGGACTGGTCCTTGGGGAGGGACTGGTCCTTGGGGAAGGACATCATGATTGGTAAAACAGAGTGTCAGTGAAAAAGAGGAAGGTCCTCAATGAGATGGATTGGCACAGTGGCTGCAACAATGGGCTCAAACATAGCAACAATTGAAAGGATGGTGTAGAGCAGGGCAGTGTTTCATTCTGTTGTACACAGGGTCACTGTGAGTCAGAACCAACTCCACAGCACCTAAAAGGACAACAGCTGCTTGTGAAATAAACATCCATTGTAACTGATATGACATCTTGGGGAAGTGCTACAGAATTCTGAAAGATTCTATACCCTGAAATTTCTGAATTTTGACTTTCTAGCCTCTCTAATCTTCTCCCTAGCCCCCAAAACCATTGCTTACATTCAGGGCCTTTGTTATCATATATATTGCCATTGTGTGATTTAAATCAAGTTCCCACTTGTGTGCTGGGCACTATAGAAAGTGTCCTTCCTCTAGACTGACATAGTGTCCACTCCCCCCTCAGCTGGGTGCTGTCAAGCAGGTCACAATTTGCATAATGGTGCCCATAGCTTTGTTTACATTTAATTGTCCATATTTTCTTTTTAACATGAAAACCCTCTTCAAATGCCCTAGCTTAATTTTTAAATTTCTTTTGGGTGGTGTCTCTTCATCTGCCCCCTTCATCTCTTCATCATCCTTAAGATACTGGTCTTCCATCCCAGTAGCAGTTCTACATTGAGCCACATGGGAGCCTGAGGCAAAAGACACGGTCAGTAGTATTGATCCTGTCTTTATAATTTTGATATTTTGTTCACCATGGATTTGGGCTAATATTTTCAATTTTTTAAAATACTGAATCAAAATGTTTATCTTGATTACCAAATTTTTTTGTCATCTTCTTAAATTTTGTCCCTGAGGCAAATTCTCCCTTGTATTATGCTGATCCTGTCCCTGTCTAGTTGTTGTTGTTATGTGCTGTCAAGTCAGCCCTGACTCATAGCGACCCCTCCTTGGGTTTCCGAGGCAGTATCACTACGGAAGTAGGATTGCCCAACCTTCCTTCCGAGGAGTGGCTGGTGGGTTTGAACCGCCAGCCGTCTGATGAGCAGGCAAGTGCCTTAGCCACTATGCTACCAGAGCTCCCTCCCTGTCTAGTGGATATGGCATATACCCTTGAATTTGCTGGGTAAATGGTCAGAGACTTGAGGAATTAGTGAGGAAATAAAGCCAACATCAGTTCAAGGCAAGGTTACAAATTTTGCCTAAAATTAGAGAATTGAGGCACTGCTGGAACAGTTTTTAGGAAGAGCTTACAGTTGGGTAGTTTTCAAGTCAATATCATCCTTTCACTATGTAGGTGTGCATGTGGTTCTATTACAATATGATAGCTGCTGATACATGAAACAAGTGAAAATATGCTAGCCACTCACTCAATAAGAAGTGGTTCAACTCCTGGTTTAAGACTTGTAGAATTTAAAAAAAATCCCATAATGGCCAGAGTAAATATTCCAGACATTCCAGCTAACTCACCTATTTTCAGAAAGAAATAAAGACATAGTTTTAACATCAAGAACAGCACAAGTTTTATCAGAGAGGTAATAACAGATATCTTAAAAGGGTAGTGACTTTATAGAAAGGCTACACCACTTAATCTGAAAAACATTACAAATTAAAAATTACCAAAACCTGTCTTTTTTGTTGTTGTTCTTGCTCTTTGTTTTTCTGTAGCTTCATAACCAAATCTGCAGTAAAGGTTATTCTAGACATCCTTGCATTGCTTTGGATTCAGTCCATTGGCAACAAAATGGAGCTCACAAAATATTTCGGGAAAAGAAGGCTGGTATGTCACCCTTTAGAGTTCTAATTGTCCCAGAAGAGCATATGTTCTCTTACTATCTGTTAACCCATTAACCTGACTCTGTAAACTCTTTAGGTTATAATTGGCTTTAATCCACTGAATAGTTAGGAAGCCCCATACCTTGGTTCTCTAGTGCTGCTATAACAGACTTACCACAAGTGGATGGCTTTAACAAATAGGGATTTATTTTTTTACAGTTTAGGAGCCTAGAAGTCTGCGCTTAAAGTGCCAGCCCCATAGGCTAGGTGAAAGCTCCTGGACCTTGGGCTTCAGTTCTGCCCCCTGTTCCAGGCCCATTAAAAAGCTAGAGGCTTTTTCGGACTCATGCAGCTGCTAGCTGCTGAGGCAGGTGAATCTAAGATCAATAGGTAACTTGGCTCAGTCCCAAGATTAGCAGTCAATACTTCAGGTCACTAGTTCAAATCCAGGAACAATCCCCAGATCAGCAAGCAACATGGCAGGCCACTGAGATGAAGACCCAGCCAAGTGCACAATCCAGACGGGCCAAATGGTGTGCCTCAAAGCTTCCCCATATATACTGGAGTCAGTCCACACCCCGAAGGCAACTATTTAGCTGCTCACAGCAGATTGCACCATGGAGGTGATTACAATCTCCTCATGGGGAATAACTGCATCCAGCTGCCTGGCTACTCAAAACCAGGCCCAGCCCTGTTGATATACAACTTTAAGTACTACATCCCACAATCTTGCATTCGGCATTTCCTACCTTAGACTGACAGTCAAGAATCTTGCCATTCTAGCATTTCTAAGAAGGAGTTTTGCTGCCTCAATTTATTCTAATTTTATGTTTCTCAGTTAACTTTCAAATTTCTATTTTTAGACCCAAAATCTTTGTTGTTTTATAACATTGTATTAACATGAAAAAAATTAATTTTTCTTAATAATTTGTAACTAGTTACTGATAATTTGTAAGAAAATAATTCATTTTTTTTGTATTTTTGTCCTGTATCAAGTTATTCTATTAAAAAAAATTTTTTTTTTAAGTTTTTATTGTGACTTAGGTTCAGTTTTACAAAGCAGATTCATTTTATATTCAACAGCTCATATACATTTTGTTTCATGACACTGATTACAATTTCCACAATGTAACAACTCTCTCACCTCCTCCCTGTGGTTATCCTTTCTCCACATCCTTCTTGTCTATACATCTCTGCCTGACTAGCTTTCTCCCTGTGCAAATGCTGCTTTTCTGATCTCCTATGGCTGTATGTTCTAAGGATTGCATCTCCCTGGTGTAGTGGTTCAGCTTATAGGCCTGCCTACTGTTTGGCTGAGTTGAGCCATAGGAATGACTTTAATTCCAGGCCCAAAATGTAACTTTGGGGCCTTAGTCTTAGAGGTTTCACCAGTCTCTATCTGACAGTAATCCTGGTCTACTTTATGTTTTGAATTTTGTTCCACTTGTTTTTCCCCAGTCTGTTCAGGATCTACACTTTTTATCCCTTTCCGAGTGGTTGGCATTGCTAGCTGGGCACCATCTAGTACTTCTAGTCTCAGGGTTGTGTAAGCTGAAGTTCTGAGGGTCTATTTAGTCTTTGGACTAATTGTTTCCACACATCTTTGATTTTCTTCACTCTTCTTTGCTCTGGATGAGGAGGGACCAATAGTTGCATCTTATAGCTTATCTAAAAGCTCACAAGCTTTTAGGACTTCAGTTGTTACTCACCAAATTAGGATGTAGAACAATGATTTTGGATGCTATGTTGTGCCAATTGAGCTTGGGATCCCCACAACCATGGTTCCAAGCCTTCAGGCCCATTGACTCACTCCTTCAAGGTACTTGGTTTTAGTAAAGAAGTTATTCTAATTTTGTTTCTGTTAGCTCTATAATGTATATGGACGTTTTTATAGCACATATAAATACCTTATTTTAAAAACTGCTGATTTAGATTATTAGTTAATTGCCTTGGGTTTGCCTATATAATCTACCATAATGCAAATGATGTAACAATTTTCTCTCTCAAAATATGTGTAATTTTTTTTCCCTTATTGAATTAGCTAGAGCTTGCAGAACTATTTTTAATGATGAATGTGAGAAAGGCACCAATGTTTTATTCCTAAAAGTAATGGAAAGACAAATAGTATAGCTTTGGTAAATAAGTATTATTTCATATGCCAATTGCAAATCATGTGTTGGGCTGTCTGGAGGGCTGTGTTGAATATGATTCTGAGGCTGTTCATGAACAGTGACATGGCATATTATCAGTATCTGTGATAATTCTGTGAGGATGAAGTGATGGATTAATCATACCAACAGATACAATAATGTTTAGCTCTATTTAATTTGTAACTTCTCTTTTGATGTCATTTTTGATATGAGTTACCCAGAATAGTATAATTGACTCATAGGCAGTTATGTCATTTATTTGTTTAAAATTCTCCTTTGCTTAGCTATTAAACTAATTCTCACTGCCATCGAGTCGGATCCAACTCATAGTGACCCGTCCTCTGGTTTCTGAGGCAGTGTCACTATGGAAGTACATTGCATTGTGGTTGAACAGTATGTCTTCAAGAGTCACAAATATTTGAATTTATTGAAATATTATTTTATTCTAGCTCATTTTTATAAAGGGTCTATGTAGTTGTTGTGTCTCATCAAGTCAATTCCTATAGTGACCCTATAGGACAGAGGAAAACTACCTCATAGAGTTTCTTAGGCTGATATCTTCATGGGAACAGATGACCAGGTCTTTTTTCCCACAGAGTGGCTAATGAGTTTGAATCATTAGCCTTTTTGTTAGCAGCCATGTGCTTTAACCATTATGCCATCAAGGTTCCTAAAAGGATTTATAGGTCTGAATAAATTATATTCATTCTGCTTTGACAGGCAAAATTTTTTTATATATCTTATAAACCAAGCATACAAATTATTTAAATTTTTATAACCATACTTATTTCTTTTCCAATAATACCAGCTTTGCATATTTTGATGCACTGTTTTTGTGTAGTGTAGCTATTGATGTCCGGGACCTCTTTTAATAGATTATGTCAACAAAAATATTCCTTGTAGCTCAATTGAAAGTTACATGTTTTTTTAACTGTTTTTTCCTTGGCAGGTATTTTCCATAATTTTGTTTGTAATCTTCTGTGTAATTTAATATTAGGGTTAGGACCCTCACTTACAAAGATAAAAGACGAGGTATAAAATTGAAAAGCTGAGACTTATATGATTGACGTCATCTTCAAAAATAGTTGCCATCCAAAGTTGGAGTATTTTTGAACTTATAATTCCAGTCACAAAACTTCCTATAACACGTAACAGAATCTCATCCACAAATGTATGGACTGCAAAGGAAGGGAATAAATAGAAAATAGTTAATAGAACATTGTTATGAGTTGGAACTGACTCAACAGCAATCGGTTTGTTTTTGGTTTAGTGCTTAGTATTCAGTGATTCTCTGGGTCAACTTCGTGTCATTATATTTGAAAATAGCTCCTGTGGATTCTAGGAAGATGGTGGTGTAAACATATCATCATTCTCACTGTCTCTACAAATACAACAAGAAAATGATCCTCAGCCTTGTGGGACTTTGAGTCCCTGACTCTGAGTCAGGCAGCAGAGAACAGCAATAGAGAACTAGAGATGAGTCAATAAGAAAGAATCACATAAGGTAGGAAAATTGCTTCTTTCACTCTCCCTGTGCCTCCCCCAGAAATGTAGTTTGAATGCTCCTGTGAACTGGGGAAGCAGTCCCAGGAAAGGAGATTGCTTTCCCAGCCACCACACCCATTGTCTATGCAGAGAAAAGATCCTAAGATTCTGCTCTAAAATGAACAAGGTAGACTTCACAGGAGGTCTGTTCTGAGAATACCAGCTCCTATCTATCCTGGCAACTGTCAGCTGCCAGGCTGCTTTAGGTTTATGCAGAAGAGCCCCTTAAGTGGAACTTGTTCCCTCAATCAGCACCTGGCCTGCATGTGTATCCATACAACAAACACCTCAAAAAACAGGACAAATATCCTTGGGGATCATTTTGGGTCTATCTTCACCCACTTCTGGTCAATCCTGAGAACTGATGAGGCTGCTATAAACTACAAAGCAAGTGTCTTGAGTGGCACATGCTCCCATAGCCAACATCCTACAGATGGGGCTCTGAAATCAACAAGATAGACCTCTCTGGGGGCCCATACTAAGCATGCTAGTCCCTCCTCCACTCAGTAACTGTCAGTTACCAGACTACTACAAATTACTACAGAAGTGTCCCTGCAGTAGAGTTTACTCCCACAGCCAGCTCTCTCCATGCCTACGTACAATAGATGACCAATAGATCAGGCTTCTGAAATCAATAGGGCATATTTTCCTGGGGGTCAGTTTGTTTCTAATTGTCTTCGCACATATACTTCCAGTCAGTGTTAAGAACTACTGATTGCAAATGCTGTCAGCTAGGAAGCAAGGGCTTTGAGTGGACCCTGCTCCTATAGTCAATATACTACGGATATGGCTGTGAAATCAAAAAGGCATCTTCCCTCCACCTTTTAACTTGCTTCTCCAACCAACTTGCTTCTGCTGGGGCTCTGAAACTTACAAGACAGATATTTTGGAGGTCTGAATGGGGAGTGCCAGCCACTCCTTTTCCTTATATGGAGAAAATTCTGCTTGTGCTTCCTCTGAATGCCAGCTCAGACATAAGCAACCCCCTCCAGAACAGGAAAGAAAGCCTTGGACAAATTTTGAGGGCAATACCCAGGCCTGAAGTGAACTCATTGTATGTGGGATTTACAACTGAAAACATTTAAAATAAAAGCATTTGTATTTCTATATATCCTTAATAAACAAGTATTAAATTAATATTTTAACATACCATTTAGTATGCATACCCTTTCAAATAAAAATAAAGAAATTTATTGAAAGACGTGCAAGCTTTCTCTATTAAAATCTACAAATTAGATGCAAATAAATAGATATCACCACTGTAACAGAAAAATATATAAACATGTCAATTCTCTCTCCAAGTTAAGTTTTAGATTCAATGTTGACTAAATTAAAAGTCAAGCAAGCTTTTTTTAAAAAAAAAATTTAACTTTTGGAAATTGACAAGGTAATTCTAAACTTCATATAGAAATGTAAAGAGTAAAATTAAAATAAAAAATATTTATCTGTAAGCAAAACAATAAACTGAAGACTTACTATTTAGGTATAAAGCTAATGTAACATAATGTGATATTGATTGTTGTTGTTGTATGTGTCGTCAAGTTGGACCTGACCCATAGCGATCCCTATGAAGGTTGGGCAATCTACTTCCATAGAGATACCGCTTCAGAAACCCAAGGAGGGGTTGCTATGAGTCCAGTCTGACTCGACAGTACATAACAACAACAACAACAACTACAACAACAAAAATATGTATGTATATGTATATGTATTTTTGGAAATTGACAAGGAGAGCAGGAGAAAGGGGATAAAAGCCAGGAACACAGGCAGAGGA
>NW_006921771.1:4539390-4555273 GCF_000298275.1 Orycteropus afer afer
TATGGGGAGGAAATGGGAGGGGAGGTGTTGCATTGTGGTAAATTGTGGTCAATGACATGAGACAAAGTATATGTGAACTGCTGTATGAAAAGTGAATTTGCTCTGTAAATCTTCACCCAAATCAAAATAAAATTAAAGAAAAAAGGGGCGGGGAGAAAAAGAAATACCATATGATCCAGCAATTCCACAACTAAGTATATATTCTGGAGAAATAAGAGCCATGACTCAACAAATATATGCACACATATGTTTATTGCAGGGCTATTCATGATAGTAAATAGATGTGAACAACCTAAATGCCCATTAATGGAGAAATGGATCAACAAACTGTGGTGCATACACACGATGGAATACTATGCAATGTTAAAAAACAATGATGAATCTGTGAAACATCTCAAAACATGGATGAAATTAGAGGCCATCATGTTGAGTGAAGGTAGTCAAAAATAAAAGGACAAATATTGTATGAGATCACTATTGTAAAAAGTCAAGAAAATGGTTTCACAAATAAAGAAACATTCTTTGATGGTTATCAGGGATGTATGGGAAAGGGAGGGTAAACTACTAACCACAGGGTAGACACATATTAACTTGTGTGAAGGAGGGAGAAATGTAAATTAAAAGAAAGAGACAGATAGGAAACCAAAAAGAAATATTGGAACTGGAAGAGAGAATGACTGAAAGGAGAGACACAATGGAAGTATTTAACAGCAGATTTGATTAGGGGGGAAAAAGAAAAAAACAGAACCAGTTAATCGCAGGATTAAAAAACATCACACCCACACCCACTGCCATCTAGTTGATTCTAACTCATAGTGACCCTTTAACACAACGTAGAACTGCCCAATAGGGCAGATTGCCTCATGTTTCTTTAACAGAGCAACTGGTAGGTTCAAACCACTAACTCTTGGCCATCAGGTGAATACTTTAAACACTGTGTAACCAGAGTTCCTTTATGTGTGATATTGCATTGTAAAAGTTAAATCACTTTACTATTAATTGTTATTATATTTATACAAGTATAACTTATGATAAGATATTATTAAATTAATGTCCATTTTCAGAAAATATAGGATACTGAATTTTAAAAACTAAGGGGGAATAAAAAGATCTTTACCTAAGGAATAATTCATTGTCTTTTCCATTTGTGTATTTATATTCGAAATAATAGGAAATATCATTAAAGATATAACAGATGTCAACAGACTTTCTCCATTAATTAAATTGGTAAGCGTCCTGGAAAGACCTATGAGGAAAAAATATATTTCTTTTAAGTAAGAAAAATAATCATCAATGTCAAAGAATAAAATCTTATCACCAGGTGAAGGGATTTTCTTAATTATGGTTGATTCACATCACACGATCTGCCCTACATACTTTAAAACAACAACAATAACAACAAAACAATTAATTAAGTTTGAAAATTCCTTTCAAGAAAATTTGTATATTAGCTGTAAGTTAAACTTGTTGTTGTTAGGTGCCATCAAGTTGTCTCCAAGTCATAGTGACTCTATGCACAGCGGAACGAAACACTGCCCTGTCCTGTGCCAGCCTCACGATCCTTGCTATACCTGAGCCCATCATTGCAGCCACTGTGTCAATCCATCTCGTTGAGGGCCTTCCCTTTCTTCATTGACTCTCCACTTTACCAAGGCTGATAGTCTTCTCCAGAGAATGGTTCCTTCTGATAACATGACCAAAGTAGATGAGACGAAGTCTGGCCATTCTCTCTTCCAAGGAGCATTTTGGCTGCACTTCCTCCAGGACAGATCTATTAGTCCTTTTAGCATACCATGGTATTCTTAGCATTGTTCTCCAACACCACAACACAAAAGCATCAACTCTTCTTCGGTCTTTCTTATTCATTGTCCAGCTCTCACATGCATAAGAGGTGATTGAAAATACCATGACTTGGGTTAAGTGCATCTTAGTCTTCAAGGAGACATCTTTGCTCTTCACCACTTGAAAGAGATCTTTTGTAGCAGACTTGCCCAATGCAATACATTGTCTTATGTCTTGACTGCTGCTTCCATTGGTGTTGATTGTAGAGTGAAGTAATATGAAGTCCTTCATGATTTCAATCTTTTCTCCATCCATTTGGAAGCTGTTTATTGGACTGGTTGCAAGGATTTTTATTTTCTTTATATTGAGGTGTAATCCATACTGCAGTCTTTAATCTTCATCAGTAAGTGCTTCAAGTCATCCTTACTTTCAGCAAGCAAAGTTGTGTCATCTGCATATTGCAGGTTGTTAATGAGTCTTCCTCCAATCCTGATGCTACATTCTTCTTCATATGGTCCAGCTTCTTGGATTATTTGCTCAGCATACAAATTGAATACCTATGGTGAGAGGATACAACCCAGGCACACTCCCTTCCTGATTTTAAGCCATGCAGTATCCCCTTGTTATGTTCAAACAACAGCCTCCTGATCTATGTACAGGCTCCTCATGAATATAATCAAGTGTTCTGGAATTCCCATTCTTCTCAATGTTATCTATAATTTGTTATGATCCACACAGTCAAATGCTTTTACATAGTCAACAAAACATAAATGAACATCTTTCTGGTATTCTTTGTTTTCAGCTAAGATCCATCTGACATTAGCAATGATATCCCTCATTCCACGTCCTCTTCTGAATCCAGCTTGTATTTCTGAAAGCTTGGTGTCAATATACTGCTACAACCGTGTTTGAATTATCTTCAGCAAGGTTTTACAGGCATGTGATATTAATTATGTTGTTCAATAATTTCCACATTCTGTGGGATCACCCTTCCTTTGTAATGAGCTAAACTTACACCATCATAATTAAGGTCCAAGTTAATGGTGGTCAATCATAGTTTATTTATGTGAGAAAATCAACTAGAACTCTCATTCCTTATTTCAAAGCAGAGATGAAAGTATAAAATTAATTATTATTATTATTATTTAATTTAGTGATTTGGTCTATATAAACATACCCATAATAAGTCAAATATATATTTAAAATAAAAGAGAAATCAATGACTGAGAGATAAAATAAATTCATAGACCAAGGTTTTATAACACTGCAGCTAAAAAAAACTATTAAGGTAATTGTCCATATAATCTAGCTATAATCTAATCTAGGCTGATTTGTCCATACATTTCTTTCCATAGTACCAGAAATCAATCTCCATGTAAGGAGAGCACACTGATATTACCTCCTTTCATCTTCCTTTTACTCCATTTATTTTGATATTCTAAACTTAAACCTCTGGTAGCATAGTGGCTAAGACACTTGCCTGCTAACCAGATGGCTGGCGGTTCAAATCCACCAGCCACTCCTCGGAAGGAAGGTTGGGCAATCCTACTTCCGTAGTGATACTGCCTCGGAAACCCAAGGAGGGGTCGCTATGAGTCGGGGCCGACTCGACGGCACATAACAACAACAACAACAAACTTAAACCAAAAGATCAAACCTGGTGCTGTCAAGTGGACTCCAAGTTATAATGACCAAATAAGATGGCATAGAACTGCCCCATAGGGTTTCCAAGGCTGTAATCTTTGTGGAAGCAGACTTCCACGTCTTTCTCCCATGGATCAGCTGCTGGGTTTGAACAGCCAATCTTTTACTTAGCAGCCAAGTGCTTAAGCACTCCATCACAAAGTCTTCTATTCCAAATTTAGTTATTTATAAATCATCATTTTCCTCTGCCATTAAATGTAATAGCAAAACTGTAACTGGATATCTTTAGTAATTTTTTAAAAGTCCAAAGAAGGGAAATGTTATTATGTAAGTCCTATTTGTGACACAACCACTGTATAACCGTGACCAAATCTAACTACTGTAAGAGTGCTGATGAAAAGCCAGGGCAGTTTGTTTCTGAGTAGATAAATTGCCTTGATGGCCCAATTTACTTCTCTTTGTATCCGTGTCCTTTTCTCTAAGACTTTGCAGTTTCTCTCAAAGGTCTTTTGAGTAGCAAAAGGGTTGGCATTGCAAAGTCAAACAGCATAAGAATGTAGGGTAAAACCTACCACTTTTCTGTCAGTTGGTCATACTGTGGTGGCTTCAATGTTGCTGTGAGGCTGCAGACTATGTCATCGCTATTTCAAATACCAGCAGTGTCACCCATGTTGGACAGGTTTCAGAGGAGCTTCCAGACTAAGACAGACTTGGAAGAAGAAAGGGCCATCCACTTCTCAAAGAATTGGGCAATAAAAACCTTATGAACAGCAGTGAAACATTGATATATTACTGGAAAACTTTATGAATAACCCTGAAACATTGTCTGATATAGTTTCAGAAGGACTAGGGAAGAGCTGCCTCCTCAAAGTCAAGTTGACCTTAATGATGTAGATGGAGTAAAGCTTTCGAGACCTCCATTTGCTGATGCAGCATAACTCAAAATGTGAAGAAACAGCTGTAAACATCCATTAATAATCAGAAAGTGGAATTTGCAAAGTATGAATCTAAGAAAGTTGAAAGTTGGTCAAAAATGAAAAAGAATGCATAAAGATCTATATCCTAGGTATTAGTGAGCTAAAATGGACTGGTTTTGTTCATTTTGAATCAGATAACCATATAATGCACTATGCCAGGAATGACAAATTGAAGAGAAATGATAAGGCACTCATTGTCACAAAAATGTTTCAAGATCTGTCCTGAAGTACGAAGCTGCTAGATAATATCCATACACCCACAAGGAAGATCAGTTAACATTACTATTATTCAAATTTATGTACCAACCACCAAAGCCAATGTAGAGGAAATTAAAGATTTTTACCAACTTCTCCAGTCTGAAATTGACCAAACACGCAATCAAGATGTGTTGCTTATTACTAGTGATTTGAATGCAAAAGTTGGAAATGAAAAAGAATCATTGTTAGTTGGTGATTAAAATGACACTAGAGATCCCATGATAGAATTTTTCAAGACCAGTGATTTATTCATTGCAAATACCTTTTTTCAACAACACAAACAGCATCTATACATGTGGACTTCACCAGATGGAATACACAGGAATCAGATGGACTACATCTGTGGCAAGAGGTAATGGAAATGCTCAATATCCTCAGCCAAACAAAGCCAGGAACAGACCATCAACTGCTCATTTGCAAGTTCAAGTCGAAGCTGAAGACAATTAAAACAAGTCCACAAGAACCAAAATATGACCTCGATTATATCCTACTTGAATTTAGAAACCATCTAAAGGATAGATTTGATACACTGGATACCAATGACTGAAAACCAGAGGAATTGTGAGATGACATCAAGAACATCATCCACGAGGAAAGCTAAAGTTCCTTAAAAACAGGAAAGGAATAAAAGACCTAAATGGATGTCAGAAGAGACTCTGAAATTTGCTCTTTAACAGAGAGTAGCTACAGCAAATGGAGGAAATGACAAGATTAAAAAGTTGAACAGAAGATTTCAAAGAATAACTTGAGAAGGAAAAGTCAATTATTAAATTGAAATGTACAAATGTCAAGAGTAGAAAAACTAAAGGAAAGAACATGGTTGGCATTTCTCAAACTGAAAGAACTGAAGAAAATATTCAAGCTTTGAGTTACAATGTTGAAAGATTCTATGGGCAAAATATTGAATGATGCAGGAAATATCAAAAGAAGACGGAATGAGGGGCTTCTAGAAAGGTGGCAGAATAGGCAGACAAACTACACAGACCCTCTTCAACAAAGAAAAGAGAAACCAACTGACAGAAATACAAAAGATAATACTAGAGCCCTGAGCTTTGAAAGGAAGTATACAGAAGTAGATTAGGCACCAACTAATGGAAGAACATGAATGAAAATAATGAGAACAGAGACAGACAGAGCTGTAGACTGTCAGCTACGCTGACAGCACCAACAGCCTGAATATTTCCAAATGGTGTTAGGACCTAAGAATTGACCTAAAGATCAGCCCTGGTCAAACATGGGCTGCAGGAATGACTACACTGGTGGCCAATGACTAGGAATGGAAATAGCAAAGAAGGAGACAACCTGAACTGTGGACTTTCAGTTGCCTGGAGGGCACAGCTATCTTGATTGTTTACAAGTGGTGGCCATTTTGGACATGTAAAGTGACCATGGGCACAGCCATTTTGAATGATAACAAGTGGTGGCCATTTTGAATGTTTACAAGTGGTGCTCATTTTGGATTTTAAAGTGACAGCATTCTCATTTGGATTCCAGGGACCTAAGAATAGGCTTTATTTGCCAAGGACGGAGGGACATATGTGAGGTAGACAATGGGAATGGAGACAGGTGGTGAGTGTATAAGTGCTGTCAACTAGTGAATAGAGGAGTACAACACAGTACCCTGCTCACATAGACAACACACAAAACAAAGAAAATAAAGATCATGGGCAAGTCACTCCAACATATAATTACCAATTAAATATAAACACAAAAATGTCACAATGCCATGGTGACAACAGAAGAGAACAATAGTCCACACAAAGAAGCAAGATAAAGTGGAGAAACAAGGGACTAAGATACAGACCCAAAATACATTCCTGAGGAAGACACAGCATTGGAACTCCCTGATAAGGAACTCAAAAGAATTATATTTAGGTACCTTCAACAGATTGAGAGACAGATCAAGGAAAACACTAACAAAATTGAGTAAAACAACTAGGACAATTTCAAAAGACAGTACAAAAAGAAAATGACAAAATAAATGAAAAATTAGAAATGATATAAAATCTACAGACAGAAATTCAGAAGATTAACACTAAATTTTCAGAAATAGATAACACATTGAATGGGCAAAGAAGTAGAATTGAATCAATGGAAGACAGAATTTGTGAGATTGAAGGCAAATACCTCAATACTTCTTTGGAAAAGGATCAATCAGAAAAAAGATCAAAACAAATGAAGAAAGCCTAAGGTTCATGTGGGATACCATCAAAAGGAACAACCTACATGTAATTGGAATTCCAGAACAGAAAGAGAAATAAAACAACAGAAAAAATTGTCAAAGATTTGTTGGAAGAGAATTTTCTTAGTATGATGAAAGATGAGAATATATCCATTCAAGAAGTCCAATGAACCCCAAACAGGATAGACCACAAAAGAAAATCACCAGGACATATCATCATCAAATTCACCAAAACCAAAGACAAAGAATCCTGAAAGCAGCAAGGGAAAAATGAAGAGTTATCTACAAGGCACAACCAATAAGACTAAGCTTGAATTTCTCAGCAGAAACCATGCAGGTGAGAAGACAATGGGATGGTATATATAAAACTCTGAAAGAGACAAATTTCCAACCAAGAATTCTATACTCAGCAAAAATTGTTCCTCAAATATGTTGGTGAAATTAGGACATTTTCCAGATAAGCAGAAATTAAGGGAATTTGTTAAACCCAGATCAACCATATAAGAGAGGCTAATGGGAGTCTTTTGGACAGAGAACCAACAACAGGAAATAAAAACTGACCATCAACACACATGATGACATAATCCAGAAACCAACTTAGTTTTAGAAGTATCCAAAGTAAATAACCAAAACCCCAAAATCCAAAAACCAGCCAGTGAAAACTTTATGAATAGTAGTGAAGTAGTGTCTGATACATTACTGAAAAATGCCCCTGAAACATTGTCTGATATACTGCCAGAGAAAAGACCCCTCAGACCAAAAGTCACTCAAAATATGACTAGGAAAGGGATGCCTCCTCAGAATAGAGCCAACCTTAATGATATGGATGGAGCAAAGCATTCAGACCATCCTTTTGCTATGTGGCACAACTCAAGATAAGAAGAAACAGCTGCAAATATCCACTAATAATCAGAACATGGAATATACGAAATACGAATCTAGGAAAATTGGAAGTTGTCAAAAATGAAATGGAATGCATAAAGATAGATATCCTAGGTATTAGTGAGCTAAAATGGACTGGTTTTGTCCGTTTTGAATCAGACAACTATATGATCTACTATGTAGGGAATGACACATTGAAGAGAAATGGTGTGGCATTCATCATCACAAAGAATGTTTCAAGATCTATGCTGAAGTACAATACTGTCAGTGACAGGATAGTATCCATATGCCTATGAGGAAGACCAGTTAATATTACTCTTATTCAAATTTACACACCAACCACCAAAGGCAAAGATGAGGAAATTAACGATTTTTACCAACTTCTGGAATCTGAAATAGACCAAACATGCAATCAACATATGTTAATTATTGCTAGTGACTGGAATGCAAAACTTGGAAACAAAGAAGAATCACCAGTAGTTGAAAAATATGGTCTTGATGATAGAAATGATGCTGGTGATTGCATGATAGAATTTTGCAAGACTATCTAATGACTTATTCATTGCAAATACCTTTTTTCAACAACACAAATGGCAGCTATACACATGAACTTTGCCAGATTCATAGCGACCCCTCCTTGGGTTTCAGAGGCAGTATCACTACGGAAGTAGATTGCCCAACCTTCTTTCTGAGGAGTGGCTGGTGGGTTTGAACCTCCAGCCTTCTGGTTAGCAGTCAAGTGCCTTAGGAACTATGCTAAAGCAAATGGGAGAATCAACAGGATAAAAGGGTTGAACAGAAGATTTCAAAGAGTAGCCTGAGAAGGCAAAGTCAATATTATAATGAAATGTACCAAGTGTTGGAGTTAGAAAACCAAAAGGGAAGAACATGCTTGGTGTTCTGGTTACCTACTGCTGCTCTGACAAGAATATACCACAAATGTGATGGCCTTAACAAATAGGAGTTTATTGTCTTACAGTTTGGAGGCTTTAAGTCCAAGTTCAAAGTGCCAGGGTCTAAGGGCTGGGTGAAAGCCCTTCAACCTTGGGGTCCAGCTCTGCCTCCTGCTCCCGGCCCACTGGAGCCAAAGGCATTTCTTCATTCAGACAGCTGCTGGCTGCTGAGGCTGAGAAGCCCCAAGGTTGACAAGTAAAAAGGGACAGTCCCGATGTTACCAAACCACACCGCAGGTCATTAACTTAAGTCTATTGTAAGTCCCAAGGTCGACAGAGCACAGCAGGCTGCTGAGCAACAACACGGTTACATGCAGAGTCCAAGCGTGCCATAGGCTAGAGACCATTCCCAAAGCTTCTCCTTATATACAGGAAGCAGACCACATCCCAAAGGCAGCTGCTTGTGGTAGGTCCTACCATGGAGCTGATTGCCAGTCTCATCATGGGGAATAACTACCACCAGCTGCCCAGCCATTCAACCAGGCCAAGCCAAGTAATCACAAAAACATAACTACCACACTTGGCATTTCTCAAGCTGAAAGAACTGAGGGGGGAAAAAAAAAAGCCTCAATTGCAATATTGAATGATTCCACGGGCAATATGTTGAATGATGCTTCTTCTTGTTGTTGTTATATGCCGTCGAGTAGCACCCGACTCATAGCAAGCCCTCCTTGGGTTTCCAAGGTGGTATCACTACCAAAGTAGATTGCCCAATCTTCCATCTGAGGAGTGGATGGAGGGTTTGAACCGTCAGCCTTCTGGTTAGCAGTCAAGTGCTTTAGGCACTATGCTACCAGAGCTCCTGTTGAATGATGCAGGAAACTTCAAAAGATGATGCATGGAATATACAAGCACTATACCAAAAACAATTGGTAGATAATCATCCATTTCAGGAGGTGGCATATGATCAAGAACCAGTGGTATTAAAGGAAGAAGTCAAAACTGCCCGAAGGAAATGGTGAAAACCAAGGAATTTGGAATTGACAGCATATCCATTGAGATGTTTCAGCAAATGGATGTCCCACTGAAGTCACTCACTTGGCTATGCAAATAGATTTGGGAGACAACTACCTGGCCAACTGACTGGAAGAGATCCATATTTGTACCCATTCCAAAGAAAGGTGATCCCACAGAATGTGGAAATTATCTAACAATATCATTGATATCACATGCAAGTAAAATCTTACTGAAGATAATTTAAAAATGATTACCACATTATATTGACAGAGAACTTCCAGAAATGCAAGCTGGATTCAGAAGGGGATGTGGAGCGAGGGATATCATAGCTGTGTCAGATGGATCTTAGCTCAAAGCAAAGAATACCAGAAAGATGTTTACTTGTCTTTTTTTGACTATGAACAGGCATTTGATTGTGTGGACCATAACAAATTATGGATAACTTTGAGAAGAATGGGAATTCCAGAACACAATTAAGTGTACAATTAAGTACTCATGAGGAACCTGTACATAGACCAGGAGGGTGTCATTCAAATGCAACAAGGGACATTGTATGGTTTAAAATCAGGAAGGGATTGCATCAGGGTTGTATCCTTTCACCATACTTATTCAACTTGTATGCTCAGCAAATAATCTGAGTAGCTGGACTATATGAAGAAGGATGTTAGGATTAGAGGAAAGCTTATTAACAACCTGAGACACACAGACAACACAACTTTGCTTGCTGAAAATAAGGATGACTTAGAGCACTTACTGATGAAAATTTAAGACTAGAGTCTACACTATTGATTCCACCTCAACATAAAACAAAAATGCTCACAACTGGACCAATAAGCAGCATCATGATAAAAGATTGAAGTTGTCAAAGACTTTATGTTACTTGGTTCTACAATCAATACCAGTGGAAGCCGCGGTCAAGACATCAAAAGACATATTGCATTGGGAAATTCTGCTGCAAAAGATGTTTTTCAAGGGCTGAAGAGCAAAGATATCTCCATGAAGACTAAGATGTGCCTAACCCAAGCCATGGTATTTTCAATCGCCTCATATGCATGTGACAGCTAGACAACGAATAAGGAAGATCGAAGATGAGTAGATGCTTTTGAGTTTGGTGTTGGTGAAGAATGCTGAAAGTACTGTGGACTGCTAAAAGGACTAACAGATGTGACCTGGAAGAAGTGCAGCTGGAATGCTCCTTGGGAGTGAAAATGCCCAGACTTCATGTCATCTACTTTGGTCATGTTGTCAAAAGGGACATTCTCTAAAGAAGTATGTCATGCTTGGTAAAGTGGAGAGTTAATGAAAGAGGGGAAAGCCCTCAAAGCGATGGATAGACATGGTGGCTGCAGCGATGGGCTCAGGTATAGCAAGGATCGTGATGCTGGCACAGGACTGGGTAGTGTTTAGTTCTGTTGTACATAAGGTCACTGTGAGTCAGAGATGACTCAATGGCACATAACGACAACAACAACAAAAGAAATAAGCCTACAAGATTGTCAACAGGGAACCAGAGACATCAATTGACAAATGAGGACAGCTACAAATCAAAAAGAGAGGAAAAATTGTGTAATTACAGAACTTCTAAATGGTAGAGAAGTCAAGACAACTACAAGATAGAATGGACTGTTCTAAACTTGGGAATTAAATTATAAATCACAGGGTATCCTCAAAGAAAAACTGTAAACCTTCACATCAAAATAAAAAAGAAGACCACCACAAATATTTAGCAAATACTAAAACAATAGCAACAAAGGAAATGATAACACAATTCATACACAAAATGAGCTCAGCATGGAATATTATATGGAACAAAGAAATCAACACCATGAAAAAGCACATAACAAATGACAGCAACAAATTCATACTTGTCAATAATTACATATCTGACAAGGGCAGTATCTCTAAAATTTATAGAAAACTCCAACACATCATCAATAAAAAGATTAACAATCCAATTTAAAAATGGGCAGAAGACATGACTAGACCCTTCACCAAAGAGGATATTCAGGTGGCCAGCAAATACATGAAGAAATGGTCACAATCATTAGCCATCAGAGATGCAAATGAGAAAAACAATGAGATACCATCTCACCCCAGCATTAATGGCAAAGTTCAACAAGACAGAATATAACAAATGCTGGTGAGGATGCAGAGATATTGGGACTCTCATACACTACTGGTGGGACTGTAAAATGATGCAACCACTGTGGAAAACATTATGGTGATTCCTTAAAAAGCTGTAATTAGAAATATCATTTGATCCAGCAATCCCATTACTAGGTATACATCCTAAAGAAGCAAGAGCCAGGACAAGAACAAATATGAACACCCATGTTTTTCGCAGCACTATTTACAATAGCAAAAAGATGGAAACAACCTACATGTCCAACAGCAGAAGAATGGGTAACCAAACGTTGGTTCATACACACAATGGAGTACTATGCAACACTAAAGAATAAGGTACAATGTGCAAAACACTGTATTAACATGGATGAACTTGGAGGACATTATGCTGAGTGAAATAAGTCAATCACAGAAGAACAAATATAGTATTAGTTCATTATTGTAAAAAGTCAAGGAAAGGCTTATATATGGAAGGAACCTTTCTTTGTTGGTTAGCAGGGATGGAAGGGAGGGGAGGGAACACTGCAAAAAAATGCATTGATTCATGTCATTTTAATTTTGTGTATTTCACTTTACATAAATTATATTTCAATATAATGCATTTAAAAAATAAAATAAAAAGAATATAAATCTCACTAAAATATATTTTCACTTTCTTTTGGGACAGAATAAAATTTTGATGTTATGTAACATAAACAAATGTTAAAGAAAAAAAAAAGAAGAAGAAGAAGAAGAAGATGGAACGAACACACAAAGTCACTGTACCAAAAAGAATTGGTCAATGTTAATCGATTTCAGGAAGTGGTATATGATCAAGAACCAATGGTATTAAAGGAAGTACTCAAAGTTGCACTGAAGGAATTGGTGAAAAACAAGGCTCCAGCAACTGGTGGAATACCCATTGAGATATTTTAACAAATGCTGCCTCAGTGGAGGCACTTACTGTCTATGCCAAGAAATTTAGAAGACAGTAACCTGGCCAGCTGAATAGAAGAGATTGATATTAGCACCCACTCCAAAGAAAGATGATCCCACAGAATGTGGAAATTATCAAACAATATCATTAATATTACATGCAAGTAAATTCTTGCTGAGGACAATTCAAAAACAATTCCAGAAGTATATTGACAGAGAACATCCAGAAATGCAAGCAGGAATCAGAAGAGAATGTGGAACAAGGGATATCATTCCTGATGAATCTTGGCTGAAAGTAAAGAACACCAGAAAGATACTTACTTGTGTTTTATTGACCATGCAAAGTCATTCAATTGTGTGGATCATGACAAATTATGGATAACATTGAAATGAATGGAAATTCCAGAAGTTAATTGTGCTCACGAGGAACCTGTGCATAGACCAGGGGGCTGTCATTCAAACAGAACAAGGGGATACTGCATGGTTTAAAGTCAGGAAGGGAGTGTGTCAGGGTTGTACTCTTTCAGCATACTTATTCAATCTGTATGCTGAGCAAATAATCTGAGAAGATGGACTATATGAAGAAGATGGGATTGGAGGAAGACTTATTAACAACCTGCGATATGCAGATGACACAATTTGGCTTGCTGAAAGTGAGGATGACTTGAAGCCCTTAGTGATGAAGATTAAAGACTACAGTCTGCAGTATGGATTACACCTCAACATAAAGAAAATGAAGATCTTCACAACAAGACAAATAAGCAAATAATGGAGAAAAGATTAAAGTTGTCAAAGATTTCAGATTACTTGGTTCCACATTCAATAACAGTGGAAACAGCAGTTAAGAAATCATACAACTATTGCACTGGGCAAATCTGCTGCAAAAGACCTCTTTGAAGTGTTGAAGAGCAACGATGTTGCTTTGAAGACTAAGGTGTGCCTAACCCAAGCCAGGGTGTTTTCAATCATCTAATTTGCATGTGAAAGCTGGGCAATGAACAAGGAAGGCTGAAGAAGATTTGATGCTTTTGAGCTGTGGTGTTCGTGAAGAATACGGAAAGTCCCATGGACTGCCAGAAGAACTCACAAATCTGTCCTGGAAGAAGTAGAGCTGGAATGTTCCTTGGAAGTGAGAATGGCCAGACTTTGTCTCACCTACTTTAGTCATGTTGTCAGAAGCGACTACTCACTGGAGAAGGATATCATGCTTGGTAAAGTGGAGGGTCAATGAAAAAGGGGAGGGTCCTCAATGAGATGAATTGCCACAGTGGCTGCAACAATGAGCTCAGGTATATCAAGGATTGTGAGGCTGGCACAGGACTAGGCAGTGTTAAGTTTTGTTGTACAAAGGGTCGCTATGAGTCAGACCTGATTCAATGCCACCTAACAACCACAACAATATAGGATAAAACAGAAGCAAGGACCAAAACAAGAATTCCTTCTTCTAATGTCTCACCTTACACTCTTACTGCCTCCTTGCCTTGAGACTTAATTTCATTTTATTCATACATATTTATACTTGATGCCTCTCCCCTAGTCTGTTTCCACTTGTCTCAGATATGTATTTTCTTTAACTGGCCATGAAATGAAATAGAAAAGAATGTGTGTGTTTGTATGTGTGTGTATGTGTATGTGAGAGAGAGAGAGAGAGAGAGAGAGGAAGTATCCAAATGCTGGCTCTGATCACTCAGGATATTTGAGAGTAGTTGCAGTAGGCAGAGTAGTGGAGGGTGAGGAGAGACTAAAGAGAATAATGTAATGAGAGGACAGAATGCAGGGGGATGTAGAAGTCGTGATGGGACAGAGGAAAGAGGAGATCTCTGGTTGATGAGAACAAATTTGATTTTTTATTTTGAATGATTGACAAGAGGAGGATAGTAGAGGAGAACTTGAATATTTAACCATATCAGTGAATGTGTGTGACAGTGGTCAAGAGGGAGTATCTCTAAGAGCAGAGTTCGGAGCACTTAGTTTTGGACAGAAAGACGTGTGGTGCAATGGACACCATATAGGTTTTAAAGAAGTACAGATTTGGGTTGAATACTGGGTTGAAGAATTTCCTCCAAAATTCATGTCCACCTGCAGGCTCAGAATGTGACCTTATTTGGAAAAAGGTCGTTGAAGGTGTATAGTTAAGGATCTAGAGATGAAACCACCTTAGATTTAGGCTGTGCCCTAAATCCAATGAAAGTATCCTTCTAAGAGACAGAAAAGGACAGAAAAACAGAGAGAAGAAAATGATTTGAAGTTGGAAACAGAGACTAGATTGATGCATCTACAAACCAAAGAATGCCAAGGATTGTTGATAAACACCAGAAACTAGGAGAGAGGCATGGAACGTGTTGTCCCTCAAAGCCTCCAGAAGGAACCAAGTCTTCTGGCATCTTGATTTTGGACTACTGGCTTCCTCAATGGTTAGAGAATAAACTTCTGTTATTTAAAGCCACCCAGTTTGATGTAATTTGTCACAACTGTCCCAGGAAACTGAACTAATGCAGGTAGAAATCTTGCTTCTACTAGTTACTAACTTAAGATGCTGTTTACGTCTTAATTTCATCTTTCTCTATCTCACCTTCAATAACTGTTAAATGGGAGTAATAACATAGCCTGTTTTTTAGGGTGAGAATCCAATGATATAATGGATGGGAAAACATCTAGCATAGTGTCCGGAACATAGTAGGTGCTCAATGAATGTTTATTCTGTCTTAAAAAAAAAAGTAACTGTGGGAAACCAATTAGTGTATTGTTTCTCTTGTATGTATCTCTTGTATTTTTCTTTTTAAATCCTGGGTTAAATTAGCTGTTTTATTTTAAATGTAGATTACTTCCTTCAAAAATAGCATACATTGAAAAAAACCTATGTAACTGATGATTTTATTTACTTCCCAGGTTTCTGATCACAATGATGACTCCAAAGATGATTTTTTTTTTAAAAAAAAAAAGGTTGCTGAGCTGGAATTGACTCAGTGGTACACAACAACAACAACATTATCTTAATAATAGTGTTTTGAAAGGAAAAGAAATGTTGGCCTATAGTAATATCACAATGTGTATTAGGCTGGGTTCTCTAGAGAAGCAAAACCAGTAAAGCTCATATATGTATGTATATATATTGAGAAGAATGGGAATTCCCGAGCACTTGATTGTACTCATGAGGAATCTGTACCTTGACCAGGAGGCTGTCATTCGAACAGAACAAGGGGACACTA
>NW_006921771.1:4556258-4560436 GCF_000298275.1 Orycteropus afer afer
GCTCACACACTTATAGAAGCTGGCAAGTCCCAAGTTCTTGGATCAAATGTCAAGTTGGAGGCTTTTCCCAACTTAAGCAGCTTCAGGGGTTGATGAGGTCAAGATTGGCAGGCAGTATAGTGGCTGTTGACTTCAACAAATGATGAATGCAAGATCTCCAGGCCAAATGGTATAGTGTTCACTCACAGACAGTTGTACGCAGCACAACAGGATCCTGATCCACAGAAGAGTGTCTCTTTTTCCCAGGATGTCCATAAATATATATATTGGAAGCAGCTCACACCCTTAGGGAAACTCCCTTTCAACCGATTGGCTGCTCAAAACATATACATCCAATCTCATCATGGGAATAACCCACAACTGCTTAAAACACTCAGAACTGTAGTCCAGCCAAGTTGACACAGAACTCCAACAATCACACAATGTATATGCAATATTGTCTATTGGCTTAGTGTAGAAGAACATATGAAGTCAAGGATTTCAAATAATCATCTACCACATTCCAGAGTTAGACAGATTTTTTTTTTTTTTTTTGATATTATGTAGACCCATCACTGGCATCTCCTTCTGTCCTAAGCATAACCAACAGAATCCCTATGCTTATTTCCCAATCCCTCACTATTCTGCTTTATACAGTAAAAAACTACAACAAACAAAAGATCTCAAAGATGATATAAGTTAAATACAAAATAAGATATTTGAAATGTAGGAAGAGAGAAAGATATACTTACCAAGGTCCCTTATAGCAGCTGCAGTCAGCATGGGATCTGAAGTATAAAGTACAAGTGAAAATAATAATGATGGCATGATTCTCATAGGTAATTTATTCACTGATGACAGATACCAAATAATTAAGACATAATTTAATAGAGATCCAGGAATTGCAATTAAAAGTATCTGAAAAGAGATTTCACAAACAGAAAACTCAGTTTGCTTTTGTAATTCATTAAAATAGCATATAATCAGGACTATTGTGTATGTAGAATCATAGTGACTTCATCAAGGTGAAATTTCAAGTTGTTTAATTTAATAGCTATATACTTGCAACTCTAGAAATGAGGAGAAAAAGACTACAATGAGATTCATAGGACTTATTAAATACCAATTGAATTAAATGCATATTATAATTTACCAGAGCTCCTATAATTTATAAAGGAACTTTTAATTTTCTTTATGAGGTCATCAAGTATGGGTATGTGTATACCACCTATATATATATATATATATAAAACCATATATGCTTACATGTGTTTATATATACACACACTCAGTCAATCCTTATTATTCAAGGATTCTGTATTTGCAAATTCAACTACTCCCTAAAATTTATTTGTAACCCCAAAATTAATGCTCAGGGTGTTTTCATGCTTATTCACAGACATAGGAAGAGTAGTGAAAAATTTCAATTTCGCAATGCACCCATTCCCCGAGGAGATCAGACAAGGTAACACTCTACCTTTTTGTTTCCACTCACATAAACCAAAAACACCAACTTATTACCTTTGAGCCAATTCTGATTCATGGTGACTTGAGCACTTAGCTGTTTGTGCCATCAGCTCCTTATCATTCAATTAGCAGTACAGTGCAAACCATTTGCACCACCCAGCTGTCATACCATAAACAAATGTCTCTTTTGTGGTCTATTAAAAAAAAAACAAAACTCACTGCCATCGAGTCAATTTGATTCATAGTGACCCCTCCTTGGGTTTCAGAGGCAATACCACTACAGAAGTAGATTGCCCAACCTTCCTTCTGAGGAGTGTCTGGTGGATTTGAACCACCAGTCTTCTGGTTAGCAGTCAAGTGCTTTAGGCACTATGCCACCAGAGCTTTAGTGCCATGTTATTGCATTTTTGTACTTATGATTTTGATGTTCAAAATGGCTCCCAAGTGTAATGCTGAAGTGTGATCTAGCATCACACACAAGAAGGCTGAGAAATGCCTTATGGAGAAAATACATGTATTAGATAAGCTTCATTGAGGCATGAGTTAATAGTGCTGTTGGCCATGAGTTCCTTACTGAATCAACAATATATATTAAATAAGGTATCTTTAGCAGAAATGCACTTAAAACAAGGTCATGTATTGGTAAGTTGACAAAAATATTGTGCTCAGAGGTTCACAGGAACCAAATCTTGTATTTTCCCCAGGGACTATGGTTCAGTAATACAGTGTTCGTGTTGCCTTATAGAACATAATGACTGCAAATAAGGAGAATTTACTGTATATAGTTCTATCTATATATAGGAAATGAGCCATATAAGATTAATACAGGACTTCTGGTAAGATGGTGGAATAAGGAAAAAGACTGCACAGACCCTCTTCAACAAAGAAAAGGGGAACCAGTTAACACAGACACAGAAGATAATCCTTGGCCCATGAGCCTTGAAGGGAAGGATATAGAAGTGGACTAAACCCCAACTAGCAGAAGAATTTGCATGAAAATACCAAAAAAGGAGACATACGGAGCTGAGGTCTGGCAGCAATCCTGAGCCAGCCGGACAGCATGGCACAGACAGCTTGGAGAGTGCTAAGTGGTGGTTGTTGTTGTTGTTGTTATGTGCCGTCGAGTCGGCCCCGACTCATAGCGACCCCTCCTTGGGTTTCCGAGGCAGTATCACTACGGAAGTAGGATTGCCCAACCTTCCTTCCGAGGAGTGGCTGGTGGGTTTGAACTGCCAGCCGTCTGGTTAGCAGGCAAGTGTCTTGGCCACTATGCTACCAGAGCTCCTAAGTGGTGGTAGGACCTAAGAATTAATCTAAAAATCAGTGCTACTAGCCAGGGACTGCATGGAGGACTGCTCTGGTGGCTGGGGAATAAAAGGCAAAGCACTAGTGAAGAGAAAGGCGGACTGAGCTGTGGACTTTTGCCTGTCTGGAGGGCGCCACCATTTTGAATGTTTACAAGTGGCTTGACCATTTTGGATATTTAAAGAGACAGTGGTCTCCCAGATTCCAGGGGTTTAAGAACAGGTTCTGCTTGCCAGTAACCCCAGACCTGGATGACTGAAAAGGTGTGACATTTCCCTTGTTACTCGTATACCCCACACCCCTTCGTGAATGGAGGTGTGGCCATCCCCCACTCCCACCCACCTTCTGGGCCTGCAGGAACTCCATCCCAGTCTGTGTGCTCCAGTGGAGCCTGGGTGCCCAGCCCTGTCCTCCACTGATTTTTTTCTTTTTTTTATCTGGTTTTTAGTTTGCTTGATTTTGTCCGTTTTAAAACTAGTATTATTATTAATACATTTGTCATTTTTACTATTATTCTTTATTCTTCCCCTCCCAGGTCCTAGTTTTCAGCTCTTTTTCTTCTCCCGGTTCATGGTTGCAAATTTCTTTTTTCTTATGGTTAACACTGTTCCTTGTTTTTCATTTTGCATTTTTCTCATTTTGTTGTTCATTATTATCCTTATCTACCTTTTTTCTTATTGCTCTACCCTCAGATATTGCAGGTTTTCTAGTTTTTTTTTCTTCTTCTTTTTTCCTTTTTTTCTTTTTTTTTTGGTTAGTGTTTCTGTGTGGTTACACGGTGTATTTTTTATCCATGTGCTTTTAGTTTTTGATGGCTATATAATTGTAATTTTTGTCTAATTGAGTGGGAGACAGCAACAGTCCTGATAAAACACAACTACACCCACACTTCCTGCAACTTCACTTACTGAGCGAGAGCCACCACCTCCTTCTCCATCAATGGGACAATGATAAAAAAAAAAAAACACCAAGAAGAAGAGCCTGAATTACCCTTGACTGCTCTTCACAAACAGTTAACAGAGATCTAAATACAACAACTCTACGATGTCTCAGAGACCATCACAGTCCACACAAAGAAGCAAGATAAAGTGGTAGAAACAAGGGAACAGAATACAGCTCCAGAACACATCCCTGAGGAAGAAGCAGCATTGAATTTAAGGAATTCAAAATAATTATATTTAAGTATCTTCAAAGGATTGAGAGACAGACCAAAGAAAACACAGAAAAAACCCTAGAAGATTTTTGGAAGGAAATACAGGAACAAAATGACAAAATCAATGAAAAATTAGAAATGATTCTAAATCTATAGACAGGACTCCAGAAGATTAATACTAAATTGTCAGAAATAGATAACATATTGGAAGGGCAAAAGAGCAGAATTGATTCAATGGAAGATAGAATTAATGAAATTGAAGAAATATACCAGA
>NW_006921771.1:4560536-4585102 GCF_000298275.1 Orycteropus afer afer
TACATACACACAATGGAATACTATACAACGCTAAAGAATAATGTAGAATCTGCAAAACACTGCATAACATGGATGAACTTGGAGGATATTATGCTGAGTGAAAAAAGTCAATCACAAAAGGACAAATACTGTATTAGCCCATTATTGTAAAAGTCAAGGAGAGGTTCATCTATGGAAGAAAATTTTCTTTATTGGTTACCAGAGGTAGGAGGGAAGGGTAGGGAACATTGTTAGATAGATAGAGATAAGTATTTATTTGAGTGAAGAGAAGGGAAATGTACCAAATGTGAGTGATCAATATGGTGGCATTGAGGAAGAGAAAGACATAGAGAGATACATGGGAGGTACAGACAACAAAGATAAACTTTTTGCACATCCAGTACTGTGTTGTCAATGAAAGCAAACATGGGTATATGAGAGTGGATAGATGAGTGGACAGATGGGTGGACAGGCTGAACTAGTAGGTATGTTTATGAAGTGAGGAGTGTACCCAAGAACATGTATAGGGTTGGCACATAACAGTCCTATAAATTTATGTGTATGATCTGAATTCCCAGGTGTATAGTAGAGCTGACAAAAGGCAAGATGGTAGTCACTGCTTGGTCACAGCCAGCTACCCAGAGGGACTGAGTAGTTGAATCTGTGGGCTCAGGACCATAGTAGCAGCAGACATCAAGCTCAATTGTCATAACATACTACACAAAGCATTGTTCCACCTCCTACTTTGGTGAGTAGCGACTGGGATCTTAAAAGCTAGCAAGCTGCCATCTAGATGCAACAATGGGTCTCTCTTCATTCAGAGAAAAGAAGAATGAAGAAAACCAAAAATTCATGGATACAATCAGTCCTAGTGACTGGTACCCCATTCAATCTGCAGCCTATATGACTATGAGACCAGAAGAATTAGATGGTGCCCAGCTACCAATGTCAAGCACTTGGAAGGGGATCTATGTAGGAGATCCTGGATAGAGAGGGAGAACAATGCGGAAAAAACTCAAAATCATTTAGAGGAAAACAAAAGGGGGGGTGAGACCAGGTTTGCTGGTCCAATAGAGCCTGGTGGAACCACTGAGACTATGGCCCCTAGCTGCCCTTCAGGTCTGGAATTGAACCCACACCTGTGGCTTCCAGCTATGCAAAAGACAGGCATATGAGTTGAACATTTACCTGAGGTAGATACACTCCTTGGAGAGAACAATCATGGGAGAAAGAAGGGCTGCTTATGCACAGGGAGACAGCTCAGGGGCAGGAGTGCATGAAGGTATGGACACAGGGAAGAGGTAACTATAGGGAGGAAGTGGGAGGGGAGCTGTTGCATTGTGGTAAATTTTGGTCAATGTCATGAGACAAAGTTTATGTGAACTGCTGCATGGAAAGTGAATTTGCTCTGTAAATTTTCACCCAAATCACAATTTAAAAAAAAAATAAAAAGGTTAATACAGAGAAGACAACAGAACATTTTGAAAGAGGTTACAAAGAGGGAAAAAGAGATAAGACAATAGAGTACAAATTAAAATGTCAGAGAACTACAGAAAAGGTGAAAAGAGAGATTCTAGAAGTGAAACCTGGCCTTCTGTCTTTCCACCATTGCCTTGCAATGACTAACTCTTCTACCTATTGTGGATGTTTTAAAAAATTTCATTCCCAAATGGATTTTGGAAAATGGAATTGTGCCTGAAGGCACCTGTAAGAATTCAGAAAAACTAAAATATTTAAAAGCTCTCTTCTTTCTGATCATTTGCTCTTTCTTTTGTATGGGACAGTCACACTGAGTGGTTGTGGGGTCTGAACACTACACTCTAATTCAGGAGGCCTGGTTGCCAATGCTGAGTGATTATTGTCCCTACTGAAAGGGAAGCTTTGGTGGACAAAGATTGAGACAGCATCAGGATGGTGAAAGAAACAGTGTGGCCACTTAGATCAATTTATTCTTGTGTGGCTGAGTTCTCACTTTAAAGTTTTGGTGGTCAGAAGAGTTGTATTACTAACTCCCGTGGAAAGGAACACATTGACATGAGGTTTTCAGACAAGAGGACTGAGAGTCAAGAGGCCAAATCCTCATACTTCCAACAAATAACTCAGTATTTTGCTTGCAAAAGTGGCTTTCATAGTTCTGCTCTCTGTATGTGCACCACTGAGCATACCCTCACCACAGTGATTTATCATATGATTCACTTTGGACAAAAGGAACAATAATAACTAAACATGATGCAAGTAGAGACAAAAAAAAAAAAAAAAAGCACTGATGAATTGAGTCTTACCCTCTCCTGCTGCTGTATGGGAATCTGCAACTTCCACGTGAAAAAAGCTTGGAATAGCCTGCTAGGTGATGGGGTATGTGTGTCCTAGCAACCCCCTTTGCCCCAACCAATAGCCAGCACTAACAGTACCAACTGGCAGACACTGGAGTGTAGCCAACTCCATCACTCCACTGCCAACTGATCCATCAGGTGAGCAGAGATGCAGGTGATGGCCTCTCTAGAGACCATCTGAGTCAGCCAAGATCACTTTTATATCTCTCTTTTCTTAATCTCATCCATTTGTGATTTGTCTGAACTCCAAGAGCCTGCTCATCAGCTGCTCATCAAGGCATTGTGAGATAAACGTGAACTGCAGGGATCCAGGTAAGGGTGGTTGGAGAGGTTTCCAACTGCTAAGGGAAACAAACTTGTCTGTTGGTTTGTCCTACTGTGGTGACATGTTGCTGTGAGTCTTGAGGCTGTTCCACTGGTGTTTCAAACCCAGTGGGGTACACATCATGCACAGGTGTCAGCCTGGCTTGCAGACTGAGACAGACTAGGAAGAAGGAAGAGGCCATCCACTTCTCAAAGAATTGGCCAGGAAAAACCTTATGAATAGCAGAAAAACAATGTCTGATAATTAATTACTGCACAACTTTATGAATAGTCCAGAAACATTGTCCAATACAGAGGAGGAAGATGAGTCACTTAGCTTAGAAAGCTCTCAAAGTAGGACTGGGCAAATGATGGATAAGGTAAAGCTTTTGAGACCTCCATTGGCTGATGTGGAACCACTCAAATTGAGGAGAAACAGAGGCAAACATCCATTAATAATCAGAAAGTGCAGCCGGAATGCTCCTTGGAAGCGAGAATGGCCAGAGTTCGTCTCACCTACTTTGGTCATGTTGTCAGAGGGGACCATTCCCTGGAGAAGGATGTTGTGCTTGGTAAGGTGGAGCGTCGACAAAAGAAGGGAAGGCCTTCGACGAGATGGATTGACATGGTGGCTGCAACAATGGGCTCAAGTATAGCAAGGATCATGGAGCTGGTGCGGGATTGGGTGGTGTTTTGTTCCACTGTGCATGGGGTCGCTATGAATTGGAAATGACTCGACAGCACTTAACAACAACAACCAAGAGCCTGGACTCTGTTTAAAGTACAAAATCAGTTTATGATTGTGTGCAATGGCTAAGTGCTTGGCTGCTAATTGAATTTACCTAGTGGCTCTGCAGGAGCAAGACGTAGCCATCTTATTCCCATAAAGATTATAGCCAGGACAACCTTATAGGGAAGTTCTTATCTGTCACACTGGATCCCTGAGTCAAAATGACTCAACAGCACCTACCAACACTGATGCAGTTTAGGTAAAGGCCTTATATTCACAGAATTGTTTTGATTACTTTGATAGAAATGGGTACCCTGCTTAGAAGCAAGAGTATTTTTTCTGCGTCTCCTTCAGCTTGTCCAAATCTCACATGATTGAAAAATTCTAAAGTTAGTAAATTAGGGTTTTAGCTGTTTATTTGAATTCTCTTCTCTGTTTTCTTTTCTTTTTTTTTTTTACATGTGGGTGTGTTAAGCTTCAGAAGATGGATATTTAAAAAATAACTTTACTCAAAAGTTTCCTTTTATTGGACCTAGTACACTTCATAGTAGATCTCTAGTGGAATCTCAGATTATAAGTAAAACTGTCATTATGTCACACCAATCAGAGTTTCAGAATTACTTTTTTCCTCAACATTCCCCCCCACCCCCAGTGTGGTAGTGAAGGTCGGGTGTCAACTGGGCCTGGTTTTGAGTGGCTGAGCAGTTGGATATAGTTATTCCTCATGGTGAGATTAGGAGCTCTGATAGCATAGTGCCTAAGTCACTTGACTGCTAACCAAAAGGCTGGCAGTTCAAACCCACCAGCCACTCCTTGGAAGGAAGGTTGGGCAATCTACTTCTGTAGTGATACTGTCTCAGAAACCCAAGGAGGGGTAGTGTGAATTGGGTCTGACTGGACAGCACATAACAACAACAACAACGGTGAGACTGGTAATCAATCAACTCCTTGGTGGAATCTATTGGAGCAGCTGAAAAACTGCTTTAGGGATGTGGTCTGCTTCCAGTATATAAGAAGCAACTTTGAGGAAAATCTCTAGATTTTGGCACACTTGAATCCTACATGTAGCCAAGTTGTTGTTCAGCAGCCTGCCATGTTGTCTGCTGATCTTGAGATTATTAATGGACTTGAATTAATCACCTGCCATGTGGTTTGCTAACATCAGGACTGTGCCTTTTTACTTGGGAGCTCTGGTGGCGTAGTGCCTAAGGCACTTGACTGCTAACCAGAAGGCTGGTGGTTCAAACCTACCAGCAACTTCTTGGAAGGGAGGTTGAACAATCTACTTCCGTAGAGTTATCACCTCGGAAACCCAAAGAGGGGCCACTATGAGTTGGGTTGTATTCAATGGCAGTGAGTTCAGTTTGTCAGCCTCTGCAGCCAGCAGCTGCTTGAGTAAAGAAAGCTTCCAGCTTCAGTGGGCCGGAAGCAAGAGGCAGAGCTGAAGCCCAAGGTCAAGAGGCTTTCACCCAGTCTAGAGACTGGCACTTTGAACTTGGACTTCTAGCCTCCCAAACTATAAGAGAATAAACTCCTGTTTGTTAAAGCCATCCTATTTGTGGTATATTCCTGTAAGAGTAGCACTAAGTAAATAAACACCTGGGTCTTCAAGGAAAAAATTGCCAAGATATTGGTTACTCTCTAAAAAAATAAAGCTGAATTTACTACTCCCGTACCCTATACTTTTCCTCCATTTTTCTTTCAATTTTGCAGCAAAAAATAAAAAGTCTGAACATAAATAACATGAATAAATGATATTATTGAAAAAAGAATACTTCTTACCTGCCAAGTTAACTTTTGAAGCATGTATACCTCCATGTCAAATGCAACATTAAAGATGATCATTGGTGTAAATAAACCAAAAAATAATTTTGGACTCATCCATTGAATGACATTTGCATAATCTTGGACCTAAAAACAGTAAAATTAAGTCATTTTCTAATTTATCCATCCCTCTATTCCTCTTACCAGCATAAAATACATGCCAGGCATCCCTATCCCTAGCAAGAAAGAAAGATGATTACTTATCCCAATTTGATAAGTGCTAATGTCTTAACTCTACTGAATTTTCAGTTTCCCTTCAGACTATTTCCTGTTACAGAGGAAGTTAGTATGTCACCTCTGTTCATTTTATTTTATTGTTTTTTTAAATGAATATAGGAAGTATAGGACCTCTGGTGGTACAGTGGTTAAAGCTTTCCACTGTTAATCAGAAGGTCAGAAGTTCAAACCAACCAGGAAGTTCTCTATGGGAGAAATATGAGGCAATATTCTTCCATAAAGATTTACAACTTCAGAAACCGTTGAGGCTTTACTTTATCCTATAGGGTCACTATTAATCAGAATCCACTTGATGGCAGTAGGTTTAGGTTTGGTCATTGCAAGTGCATTGACATGGCTTCTAGAGAATATGTAGGAGAATTTCAGGCATACAAAAGAAAAGATTTCAGGTAGATGGCATATCATGCTCAAAATCACAAAGGGTAAATGATCATATCAAGTTTCAGAAAGTATAAATAATTAGTCATGGCTTATGTAGATGTGTGTGGAAGAATGGCAGCAAAAAAGACAAGGAAGATGCAGTTTATGAGTGAGCTAATTAACAATGTTGATGAGGAAACACTTCTTTGACAATATTTGTAAATCCTATTATAGATTCATCTGGAATCATTCATTAAGAAAACACTGAGTATAACTGTGTTAGATGTTATCATTGTTTCTAAGAGACAATTCTCCATGGGCTTCTTGTGTTTTTCCATGTCTTGCTTTTCTTTTGGACTGTCTTTTTAAGAATATTTGTATGACTAAAAGCCTTGGGAGACAGAGGAAATGTCTCCCTCCAGACTAAAAGGAAGGTTTGTTCACTGTCCAGTGTAACAAAGATAATGTCTTTCTTTGGAGGAAAAGAGCACATGAGCTTACTATCCATTAAACCCAAAGGTTAAGGTTCCCTACAATCAGATGTTTTCTCCTGTACAGATTTCACCTAGCTCTCCTTGCTTCTCTTTATGAGAACTGGGCTTAGGGTCACTGGCACAAGATAATGCTGATACTCTGGTGCTAGTGTGAGTAAGAAAGTCCTTTGTCTTGACTCAGGAGTTGTGTCTCTTCTTCCAGAATCCAGAAAACTGTGACAGACTAACAGATGAATTTACTAGCTTTCAAGTAAGGTAAAACCTCAGTCTCTTTAGAGTTCTTGACAATCTCTCTCTCTCTTTCTCTCTCTCTCTCTCTCTCTCTCTCTCTCTTTCTTGAAGAGTTACTGATAAAGAAATAAAGTTAAGTTCACAGAAATACTTAAAACTGCATTATGCCCAAATCATATTGTTATAAAACTTGTTTATGACAGACAAGTGAGGTGATAATCCTTTTGTACATGTATATGTGGTCTCTCTCTCTCTCTCTCTCTTTCTCTGGGTAATTCTGTTTGGAAAAGACTTTTCCAAACATCCTGGCCAAATTGGTTTGGAAAAGTCAATCACTTTTAGCATGCATCCACATTTACACATTAGAACAGGACTCAACAAACTATGGTCCATGGGAAAGGGATCCTGCACCCTGTTACCTTTTGAGACAACAGGAATTTTATCTGGGATAAGATGTCTTGCCCACAGCTGCTTTTTGAACCAGTTGGAACTCCCTCTGGAACCAAGATCCTTGCTCCCAATCATCTTTTGGACTGGCAGGAACTTTTCTGGGTCCAGGAGCCCTGCCTCCAGACACCTTCTGGACCAATAGGAATTCATCTGAGATCAGTTACTCTGTTCTTAGTTGCCTTCTAGGTAGATAGGAACTAGTTCTGAGATCAGCCACCCTGCTCCCTGCAGCTTTTAGGCTGGCAGGAACTTGTGCTGGGATTAAGCACCCTACATCAAGACCCCTTTTGGGACAGCAGGAACTTCTTCTCAGAGTAGGGGCCATGACCACAGCCAATATCAGCTCAACTCATCCTCAACTGCTCTACACAAACACCTAACAGAGATCTGTGCACATATTATCATTCTCTATCACAACCACCAGGAGGCAAGTGGTGTCTAAGTCCTGCCAAAATAGTGAACAGAATAGGACATTCAGTGTAATTATCAATAAGTGCAAATTTATTCTGTCATTTTGTTAGGTATTTCCTTGTGGTTTTGCTGATTTCTTTGTTCCACATAATTTTCTGTGCTCAGCTCATTTTGTTCATGAATATTTTAATCATTTCCTTCATTGCTATTGTTTTTGTATTTCTCTCTTCTCACTCAGGTATATCAAAACAAAATAAAGCAAAGCAAAAAAAAAAAAAAAAAAAAAAGGACTGCACAAATCACACTAATGTAAAATTACCAATTAAATATAATAGGACAGGAAGATGGCATCTCACCTGTAGCCCACATGTTAGTTCCCTCTAGCATCTTAGTGCTTGAAAAACTAGGTGCAGCAGTTTGAAGTAGGGATTCTGGTGCTCTGAACAGCTCATTAAGTCAGAGTATGCCAAACTCAGGGGAGTAGGATTAGCGAGGAGGGAGAGACAGTGTAATTACCCAGAAAGAATAAAAATAGGCAAACTTGCCCTGCAGAGTGCTGACCAGACAGCAAGATTGGGCATTGGAGGGCTCCTTGGGGCAGTGGAG
Organism: Orycteropus afer afer; assembly: GCF_000298275.1. Lineage (NCBI taxonomy): Eukaryota > Metazoa > Chordata > Mammalia > Tubulidentata > Orycteropodidae > Orycteropus > Orycteropus afer. The sequence continues at coordinate 4,568,495 of NW_006921771.1, forward strand.
AGAATGCACCAGAAGACCTGTGCCTACTCCACAGATCTACCTTAAGCACCCATTTTTATAGGTAAGCATAAGCGTGGGAACACTGGGAGGGAGCAGAGACCCCTCTGGCTCTGGGTGCCACTGAATTGGGAGCAGAGATGGAAGCATGCCACAGTGGATGGGTCCTTAGACAAACACATGACATGGATCAGGGTAGCTATTCCAGGACAGCTTTTTGGCACAGAGGGACCTGGAGTATGGTTTTTTTTTGTGACCATCTGAACCTGGCAGAAAGTGGCAGCCCCCTAACCATTGGGGTCTTTGCCGAACTTGAGCCGCAGGACTGTGAGTAACATTGTAACTTCATCAATAACAGCCTACTCAAAGCCCTGGAAATGACTACTGGCACCTTGGAGCTTTTTTTTTTTTCTTTCTGTCTTTTCTTCCTCCTTTCCTCTCTCCCCTGCCTCATCCAATAGAAAAACTGCATTAAGCCACCACAACACCTGCCAGCTCAAATCTTAAACCCTCTTCATGAAGAACAGAGACCTGCATCCATATTCCACACAGTGATTCCATCATCACAAAGAAAACTGCAGAGCAAACCAACACACTTGAATTTATAACCAAAAAATAAATAAATAAAACACACCAGCTTCATTTTTGCAAAAATATCAAATCATAAAATCAAGACAAAACAAAGTAATTGCTTAAATAACAGTTAAAGACAACTTCAAAATGTCTAGGAAACAACAGGCAACCTCAAATCAAACACACAAAAATGGGATAAGACAATAGAAATAAAGCCCCAAACAAAAATTTTATTAAGCACAGAGGAAGTGGAGGCAATAGAATTATCTGAGAAGGAATTTACAAGTTATGTTTATAGAACTCCACAAGAGCTTAAGGCAACCCCAAACAGAATCATGGAGAACACAGACAGTTCCCTGGAAGAACCCAGGAAAACCATTCAAGAACAAAATAACAAGAATAATACACAATCAGAACTCATGCAAAAATGGCAGTTAGAAATCCAGAGGATGCATACCAAATTACAGAATTACACAACACAGTGGAAGCCCAAAAGAATAAATTAGAACTTGCTGAAGAAAGCATTTCCAAGCTAGAAGATAAATTCCCTGACAACAGCCTATCTGAAGAAAAATCAGAACAAAGATTTAAGAGAGATGAAGAGAACCTAAGAGTTATATTGGATGACATGAAAAGAAACAACATAAGACTCATTGGAATTCCAGAACAAGAAGAGACAAAAGAGAAAGAGAGAGAGAGAGAGAGAGAGGAACTTGTGGAAGACTTACTAACAGAAAAGTTGCCCAATGTCATGAAAGAAGAAAAGATATTTGTCCAAGAAGCTCAAAGAACCCCATACAGGATAGATCCCAAGAGAAAAACACCAAGGCATATCATAATCAAACTCCCCAAAACCAAAAAAAGAAAGAAAGAATCTTCCAAGCTGCCTGGGACAAAAGAAATATTACTTATAATGATCAAACAGTTAGGCTAAGGTCTGATTATTCAGCAGAAACCATGCAGGCAAGAAGGAAATGGGATGGCATATATAAAACACTGAAGGAAAATAATTTCTAACCAAGAATCCTATATACAGCCAAATTGTCCATCAAATATGAGGGAAATGAAATGAAGACATTCTCAGACAAACAGAAATTAAGGGATTTTGTGAAAACCAGACCAACCCTACAAGAAATGCTTATGAAAGTCCTTCCAATAGCGAACTCACAAGAGAGAACAACAAAATCAGTTCACATGACATCAACACTAAAACCAAATCAGAAATAAACACTAAAAATGGACCATAAAACATTGTACACTAAAAAACAAGGAAGTCAATCTGCACATGACAACAACAACTAACCAAATAGAGGGAATAAAAGTTCTAGGTAGAAAACTTCCAAATGGAGAGGAAAACAGGACAATGTCCTCACAGAAAGACTGTTCCAAAAATATAGAGACAAGAATTCACTCCAAGGTAACCACAGAGAAAATTAACAATCCCTCTAAGCAAAGCCAGAAGGAAGAAAACCCATGGGTTTAGCAAACACAAAATCAACAACAAAGAAGAAAAGGGAGGAAACACTTGACAACAAAATGAACTCAGCACAGAAAAGTATATGGACCAAGGAAACTCTAATAGCAAGACAAAAAAAACAAACAAAAAAACCCAAAAAAACAGAATGACAGCAATCAATGCATACCTATCACTAATTGCACTCAATGTGAATGGACTAAATGCATGAATCAAGAGAAAGAGAGTGGCAGACAGGAAAAGAAAAGAAGACCCATTGATATGCTGTCTACAAGAGCCTATCCACCTTACACACAAATATAAAAAGAAATTAAGAGTTAAGGGGTGGAAAAAAATGTACCAAGCCAAAGGTAACCCAAAAAGAGCAGGAGTGGCAATATTAATTTCTGATAAAATAGACATTAAGGTGAAAACAGCATAAGAGACAAAGAAGGTCACTATATGATGCTGAAAGGGTCAATTGGCCAAGAAGACATTATAATAATAAATATCTATGCACCCAATGAAAGTGCTCTAAATTATGTGAAGCAAATATTAATTGAATTCAAAGGGAAAATAGACAACTCTAGCATCTTAGGAGACTTTAACACACTACTTTCAAAGAGGGACAGAACAATTAGAAGAAAACAGCAAAGATACCGAAGAACTCACCAACACAATCAAGCAACTCAACTTCATAGAAATATACAGAACATTCCACCCAACAAAAGCACAATTCACATCCTTCTCCAGTGCACATGGATCATTCTGTAGAATAGATCATATGTTAGGACATAAAACAAGCTTCAATAAATTAAAAAACATTGAAATACTACAAAGCATCTTCTTAGACCACAATGCTATAAAATTAGAAATTCATAAGAGGAAGATCAAGGAAAAAACATCAAACATGGAAGGTGAACAGTACATTACTCAAAAACTACTAAGTAATAGAAGAAATAAAAAATTCCTAGAAACAAACGACAATGAAGATACATCTTACCAAAACCTATGGGACACAGCAAAAGTAGTACTCAGAGGTCAGCTTATAGCAATAAATGCATATATCAAAAAAGAGGAAAGAAACAAAATCAACACTCTAACTCAACAACTCCCACAATTAGAAAAAGAACAACAAAAGAATCCTGCAATATCTAGAAGTAAGGAAATAATTAAGATCAGAGCAGAAATAAACAGAAAACAAACAAACAAAAAACAATAGAGAAAATCAATAACATGAAAATCTGGTTCTTTGAAAAGATTAACAAAGTTGACAAACCACTGGCAAATCTAACAAAAGAAAAGAAAGAGAAGATGCAAATTCCAAGAACAGTAAATGAAAAGGGTGTCATCACAACAGAACCAACTGAAATAAAAAAGATACTGATAGAATATTATGAAAAACTGTACTCCAACAGATTTGAGAACCTAGAAGAGATTGAAAATTTTCTGGAATCACAAGACCTACCTAAACTATCCCAGTCAGAGATAGATAACTAAAGAAGAAATTGAAAAAAATTCCCATAAGAAAAAGTCATGGCCCTGATGGCTTCACTGGAGAATATTACCAAATATTCAGAGTTGAAACCTATACTACTCAAGCTATCCCAGAACATAGAAAAACACGGAATACTTTCAAACTCATTTTATGAACCAAGCATAACACTAATACCAAAACCAGGGAAAGACACCACTAAAAAGGAAAACTACAGACCAATATCCCTCATGAACATAGTTGCAAAAATCATTAACAAAATCTTAACCAACAGAATCCAACAACATATCAAAAAATAATACATCCTGACCAAGTGGGATTCATACCTGGTATGCAAGGATGGTTCAACATCAGAAAAACAATGTAATGCACCACATAAACAAAATGAAAGGACCATATGATTATATCAATTGGTGCAGAAAAGGCATTTGACAAAATGCAACACCGCTTCCTGTTCAGAGCTCTCAGCTAAATAGGGAAAGAAGGGAAATTCCTCAACATACTAAAGGGCATATATGCTAAGCCAACAGCCAACACCATTATTAATGGAGAAATACTCAAAGCATTCTCCTTATGAATGGGAACCAGACAAGGACGCCCTCTATCACCACTCCTATTTAACACTGCATTGGAAGTCCTGGCCAGGGGAATAAGGCAAGAAAGAGAAATTAAAGGCATACAAATTGGCAAAGAGGAAGCAAAGCTATCTCTATTTGCATATGATATGATCCTGTATATAGGAGCTCTGGTAGTGTAGTGCCGAAGGCACTTGACTGCCAACCAGAAGGCTGGCGGTTCAAACTCACCAGCCACTCCTTGGAAGGAAGGTTGGGCAATCTACTTCCATAGTGATACCACCTCAGAAACCCAAGGAGGGGCCGCTATGAGTCGAGTCTGACTTGACGGCACATAACAACAACAATGATCCTGTATGTAGAAAACCCAAGAGACTCAGAAAAAAAAAAAAATACAGGAACTAATAGAGAGATTCAGCAAAGTGGCAGGATACAAGGTCAACATACAAAAATCAGTTGGATTCCTCTACACCAACAAGGAGACCTCTGATAAAGAAATAACAGAAATAATACCATTTACAATAGCTACTAAAAAGGTAAAATATCTAGGAATAAACCTTACTAGAGACATAAAATAACTGTACAAAGAAAACTATAAAATACTACTATAGGAGACAGCAAGGGACCTATATAAATGGAAGAGCCTGCCTTGTTCATGGATAGGTAGACTGAATATTGTGAAAATGTCAATACAACCTAAAGCAATCTACTCATTTAATACAATCCCAATCCAGATACAATTTTTTAAGGACATGGAAAAACCAATTACTAATGTCATATGGAAAGGAAAGAGATCTCAGATTAGCACAGCACTACTGAAGAAGAGGAACAAAGTGGGGGTCTTACACTCTTGGATCTTAAAACCTACTGTACAGCCACAGTAGTCAAAGCAGCATGGTATTGGTACAATGATAGACAGATAGACCAATGGAACAGAATCAAAAACCCAGAAATAGACCCATCCATCTATGGACACCTGATCTTTGACAAAGGTCCAAATCCCATTAAATGGGGAAGAGGTAGCTTCTTTAATAAACAGTGCTGGCAAAATTGGATATACAGTTGCAGAAAAATTAAACAAGACCCATTCCTCACCCCATACACAAAAACAGACTCAAGTTGGATCAAAGACTTAAATGTAAAACTCAAAACTATAAAATTCATCAAAGGTAAAATAAGGGCAAATCTAGGAGCCCTAATTTATTCATAAATAGACTATCAAACATAAGCCAGAATGCACAGGAGGTAGAAGAGAAGCTAGATGACTGGGATCTTTTAAAGATTAAATTCTTATGTGCATCGAAGGACTTCATCAAAAGGGTAAACAGAGATCTGTACAGATTGGGAGAAAATATTTGCCTATGACATATCTGACAAAGACTTATCTCCAAAATCTGTAGAAAACTCCAACACCTCAACATCAAAAAGACAATCAATCCAATTCAAAAATGGGCAAGAGACATGAACAGACACTTCACTAAAAACAATATGCTGGCAGCCAACAAACACATGAGAAATTGTTCATGATCTTTAGTCCTCAGAGAGATAGAAATCAGAACAATGATTTGTTCATTGCGGCAATAATAGCAAAGTTCAACAGGACAGAAAATAACAAATGCTGGTGAGGTTGCAGAGAGATTGGAACACACTGCTGAATGAGATTGTAAAATGGTACAACCATTGTGGCAAACGGTATGGCTTTTCCTTAAAAAACTGAAAATAGAAATACTATTTGACCCAACAATTCCATTACTTGGAATATATCCTAAAGATGTGAGAGGCAGGACATGAACAGCTGTATGCACACCTATGTTCGTTGCAGCACAATTCACTATAGCAAAGAGATGGAAACAACCTAAATGCCCATCAACAGATGAAAAGATAACCAAATTATGGTAATTTACACAATGGGATACTATGCTACATACAAGAACAATGAAAGATATGTGAATCATCTCACAATGTGGATGAGTCTGGAGGACATTTTGCTGAGTGAAATAAGTCAATCACAGAAAGACAAATATTGTGTGAGCCCATTACTGTTAAAAGACAAAGGAAGCAATCTCACTTTGTAGGTTACTGGAGTGGGGAAAGAAGAGGAGGGAATAATTACAGGCTAGTCAGGGGCCACACACTGAGATGGGAAAGGGAAGGGATGGTATGGAAAGAGTCTGTGACCAGCATGATAACATTGGGGAAAAGGAGGACACCGGATTGTGCATACAAGATACAGATGACAAAGGCTAATACCAGTATATCCATAATACTGCATTACCATTAACATCAAACACTGGGCTACAGATGAACACTTAAACATCTGAGGAGATCAGATGGGGGTCAGTGAACAGGATTATACTCCAGACCAAGGATAGATTCAGCTGAGGCTAATTTTGCACAGATATCAGTGATACAAAATACCTGCAATCCTTACAGAAACAACAGAAGACAGACATAAAGCAATTCTTCACAGACAGTCAGACACTGACTGAGAGAGATCCAATGGATCTACTGACTCAGGACCATGGTATTGGAGGACATCAGAGTCAATTGGCCCAACAAAATACATAAAAATCTTGTTCCACAACCTACATTGGTGAGTAGTAACTAGCATCTTAAAAGCTTTCAAGGGGCCATCTAAGATGTAACCAATGGTCTCCTATCATTGGAAGTGAAGAAGAGTGCAAAAATCCAAGGGCATTTGGAAGCAATCAGCCCTAGGACATCATGGCCCTTGAGACCAGAAGAACTAGATGGTGCCCAGCTACCAATGGAAGCCAGTTAGGAAAGGATCAAAACTGGAGACCCTGCATGGAATGGGAGGAAAAACATGGAACAAAATCCAAAAACACAATAATGACCAGAATTACTGGTCAGATGGAGTCTGGTGCAACCCCCAATACTACGGCTCTGGGATACACTTCAGGCCTGGAATAAAACTCACTCCTAGGGGCTGGCTCTCAGCCCAATAGTAAATAAGCTGTACATGAAGACTACTCAAACCAGGGTGACTCACCCACATACTCTATGGAGGTATATCCCTTGGAGCAATTGACCATAGGGCACCAAATGGGCAATATTTACATGGAGGAAATACAGGACACTCAGGTGTGCATAACTATGAGGGGCATGGGGGGGCTACTTGGAAGGGAAGGGAGGAGAGTGGGTTAGGGTTGGGGATAGTAATTGAGGAGTGAAACCAAGTGTAACAAAATGTTGAATGTAAAACCTACTCTGTGCTGTAAACTTGCACCTAAAGCATAAATAAATAAATAAATATAACAACATCACAGTATCTCAGAGACAATTGACAATCACAGTTAACACAAAAAAGAAACATAAAGGAGTACAATGAAGGATCAGAATTCAGAGATAGAAAATCTCCCTGAGGAATAAGCAACATCAGAACTACCTGATAAGGAATTCAAAAGACTTATATTTAGGTACCTTCGAAAAACTGAGAGACTGATCAAGGAAAACAATAACAAAATCAAGGAAAACACCAACAAAATTAAGGAAAACACAGAGAAAACTCTAGAATAATTTAGGAAAATCATACAAGAACACACTGACAAAATAAATGAAAAAAAATAGAAACCATACAAAAACAGCAAATAGAAACCCAGAAGATTAATACTAAGATTTCAAAAATAAATAACACATTGAAAAGGCAAATGAGTAGAATCAAATAAATGGAAAATAGAATTAGTGAGATTGAAAACAAATCTCTCAATACTACTTTGTTAAGGGGTTAATCAGAAAAAATATTTTTGAAAATGAAGAAAGCCTAAAATTTATGTGGGACACCATCAAAAGGAATAACACATATGTGTGTAATTGCAGAACAGGAAGAGACATAAAACCATAGAGAAAATTGTTGAATATATGTTGGAAGATAATTTCCCTAATATGAAGAAAGATAAGAAGATATCCATTCAAGAAGTTTGGCAAACCCAAAACAAATAAATCTCAAAAGAAAATCACCAAGACAAATTATAATCAAACTTACCAAAACTAAAGATAAAGAAAGTATACTGAAAGCTGCACAGAAAAAAACAAAAAGCACAACCAGTAAGAATAAGCTCTGATTTCTCAGCAGAAACCACACAGGTGAGAAGACCATGGGATTACAAATAAAACCCTGAAAGGAAAAAAAAAAAAAATTGTCAACCAAGAATTATGTCCCCAACAAAATTGTCCCTCAAATATGGTGGTGAAATTAGGATATTTCCAGATAAACAGAAATTAAGAGAATTTGTTAAAACCAGATCCTTGTAAGAGGTGCTAACAGAGTCCTTTGGACAGAGAAACCAATAACAGTAAACACCAACTGATGATTAACACATAAGATATCATAACCCAGAGACCAAACCAGATACAGAAATAACTAAAGTAAAACAAACTTACAAGACTGTAACTGGGCACCAGAGATATCAATTACTAAATGAGGACAACTACAAAACAAAAAGAGGGAATAAATAGCATAGGTACAGAATTTCTAAATGGAGAGAAATTTAAGAAAATTTCAAAATAGAACAGCTTAAAACTTGGGAGACAATCCAGATCCCATGACCATTCTTTAAGTACAATGGAAAACCATTCACTAACTTTATATGGAAAGGAAAGAGACCTCAGTCAAGCAAAGCACTATTGAAGAAGAACAAAGTAGGAGGTCTCACACTGCCAGATCTCAAAACCAACTATACAGTCACAGAAGTCATAACTACCTGGCATTGGTATAATGACAGATGCATAGACCAAAGCAATAGAATTGAGAACCTGGAAATAGATCCATCAACCAATGGTAAGCTGATCTTTGACAAAGGGTTGAACTCCATTAAATGGGGAAGAAAATGTTTGTTTAGTAAATGGTGCTAGCAAAACTGGATATCCATTTGCAGAAAAATAAAACAAGATCGGTACCTCACACCATACACAAAAACTAAAACTAATGGATCAGAAACTTAAATATGAAAACTAAAACTACAAAGTTCCTCAAGGAAAATTTAGAGGCAAATTTAGGGGCCTTAATATATGGTGTAAACAGACTATCAAGCATAACCCACAATGCACGAACAGCAGAAGAGAAACTAGATGAATGGGACCTTCTAAAAATTTAATTTCTATGTGCTTCCAAAGACTTCTCCAAAAGAGTCAAAAGAGAACCTACAGATTGGGAAAAATATTCAGCAATGACATATCTGACAGAGGACTTATCTCTAGAATTTTTAGAAAATTCCAATACCTCATCAACAAAAAGACAAATTGTCCAATTAAAATGGGCAGAAGACTTGAAGAGACATTTCACCAAGAAAGATATTCAGGCAGCCAACAAACATATGAAGAAATGCTCATGATCATTAGCCAGTAGAGGGATGCAAATCAAAACAACAATGAGATACCATCTTGCCCAGCACTAGTAGCAAAGTTCAACAAGACAAAATAACAAATGCTGGTGAGGATGCAGAGAGATTGGGACTTTCATACACTGCTAGTGGGACTGTAAAATAATATAACCACTGTGGAAAGCAGTATGCTGACTCCTTAAAAAGTTGGAATTAGAAAAATCATTTGACCCAGCCATTCCATTACTAGGTATATATCCTAAAGAAGTGAGAGCCAGGACAAGAACAGATATATGCACACCCATGTTCATTGCAGCACTATCTACAACAGCCTAAAGACGGAAACAAATTACGTGTCCATCAACTGAAGAATGGATAACCAAATTAAGGTACATACACACAATGGAATACTATACAACCCTAAAGAATAACATAAGAATCTGCAAAATATCACATAACGTGGATGAACTTGAATTTGGAGGACATTATGCTGAGTGAAATAAATCAATCACAGAAGGACAAATATTGTATTAGACCATTATTGTAAAAAGTCAAGGGAATTTTCTTTGTTGGTTACCAGGGGTAGGAGGAACTTGAATTTGGAGGACATTATGCTGAGTGAAATAAATCAATCACAGAAGGACAAATATTGTATTAGATCATTATTGTAAAAAGTCAAGGGAATTTTCTTTGTTGGTTACCAGGGGTAGGAGGGGAGGAAAGGGAACACTGTTAGATAGGTGTTGTTGTTGTTGTTATGTGCTGTCGAGTCGGCCCCGACTCATAGCGACCCCTCCTTGGGTTTCCGAGGCAGTATCACTACGGAAGTAGGATTTCCCAACCTTCCTTCCGAGGAGTGGGTTAGATAGGTAGAGAATGTATTGATTTGGGTGAAGAGAAAGGCAATGTACCAAATGTGAGTGATCAATATGGTGGCATTGAGGCAGAGGAAGACACAGAGAGGTGCATGGGAGGTACAGACAAGAAAGATGAACCTTTTTGCACATACAGCACTGTGTTGTCAGTGAAGCCAAACGTGGATATCCAGGTGGATAGATGGGTGGACCAGCTGAAATATTAGGTATGTCCATAAATGGTGAGTGTGCCCCAGACCATGTATAGGGTTAAGAGACAACGTTTCTACAAGTGTATTGGCATGTTCTGTAAGAATTCCCAGGTACACAGTAGAACTACTACTATATACTACTATATATCTGGGAATATATAGTAGAGCTGGGAGCTCTGGTAGCATAGTGCCTAAGGCACTTGACTACTAACCAGAAGGCTGGCAGTTCAAATCCACCAGCCACTCCTCGGAAGGAAGGTTGGGCAATCTATTTCCGTAGTGATACTGCCTCAGAAACCCAAGGAGGGGTCACTATGAGTCAGGTCTGACTCGATGGCACATAACAATAGTAGAGCTGACGAGGGACAAGGTTACAGTCATTTCTTTGCCACAGCCAGATACCCAGAGGAATGAGTAGTTGGACCTGTGGGCTTGGGACCATAGTTACAGGGGACATCGAGCCCAACTGGCATAACATACTACACAAAACACTGTTCCACACCTTACTTTGGTGAGTAGCAACTGGAATCTTAAAAGCTTGCAAGCAGCCATCTAGATACAACAATGGGTCTTTCCTCATCCAGAGCAAAGAAGAATGAATAAAAACAAAGATTCGTGAAAACAATTACTCCAAGTGACTGGTACACCATTTGATCTGCAGCCTATATGATTATGAGACCAGAAGAACTAGATGGTGCCTGGCTACCACTGTCAACCACTTGGAGGGGGATCTATGTAGGAGATCCTGGATAGACAGGGAGAATAATGTGGAACAAAACTCAAAATCATTTGGGAAAAAAAAGGGGGTGGTGGTGGAGACCAGGTTTGCTGCTCTGATAGAGCCTGGTGGAACAATGAGACTGGCCCCTAACTGCCTTTCAGGCCTGGAATTGAACCCACACCTGTGGCTTCCAGCCAAGAAAAGATAAGCATATAAGGTGAACATTTACCTGAGGTAGATGCACTCCTTGGAGAGAACAATCATGGGAGAAAGAAGGGCTGTTTATGCACAGGGAGACAGGAGGCATTGAGGGATGGACACAGGGAAGAAGTATCTATTGGGAGGAAGTGGGAGGGGAGCTGTTACATTGGGATAAATTATAGTCAATGTCATGAGACAGAGCATGTGTGAACTGCTGTATGGAAAGTGAATTTGCTCTGTAAACTTTCACCCAAATCACAATTTTTTAAAAAATGGCCATCTAGACGCAACAATGTGTCTCTCCTTATCCAGAGCATAAAAGAATTAAGAAAATCAAAGATTCATGGAAACAATTAGTCCAAGCCACAGGTACACCATGTAATCCTCAGCCTATACAACTATGAGACCAGAACCAGATGGTGCTGGGCTACCACCATCAATCACTCAGAGGGGGATGTATGTAGGAGATACTGGATGGAGTGGGAGAATAATGTGCAACAAAACTCAAAATCATTAAAAAAAAAAAAAAAAGATCAGGTTTGCTGGTCTGATAAGCCTGATGGAACCACTGGAATTATGGCCCCTAGTTGCCCTTCAGGTATGGAATTGAACCCACTCCCATGGCTTCAAGCCAAACAAAAGACTGGCATATACATTAGGTAGATGCAGTCCTTGGAGAGAACAATCATGGGAGAATAGAAGGGCTGTGTATGCACAAGGAGACAGCTCAGGGGACAGAAGTGCATGGAAGGAAGGACACAGGGAAGAGGTAACTACGGGGAGGTAGTGGGAGGGGAGCTGTTGCATTGTGGTAAATTGCAGTCAATGTCATGAGACAAAGTGTATATGAGCTGCTGTAAGGAAAGTGAATTTGTTCTGTCATCTTTCACCCAAATCACAACAAGAACAAAAAAATAAAAAACTTGGGGAGAAAATAATAAATCACAGAATAACTTCAAAGAAAACTGCTAATCTCATCAAAATAGAAAACAGGAAAGGCACAAAAGTAAGCATATACAAAAACAATAGCAATGAAGGAAATGATGAAAACATTAATAAACAAAATGAGCTGAGCACAGAAAATTATGTGGAACAAAGAAATCAACAAAACCACAAGAAAACACATAACAAAATGACAGAATAAATTTATACTTGTTGATAATTACACTGAATATAAACAGATTAAATGCACCAATCAAGAGACAGAGAGATGCAAAATGGGCAAGAAAACTTGACTCTTTAATATGCCATGTACAAGAGATTAATCTTAGACGCAAAGACAAAAATAGACTGAAAGTAAAAGGTTGGAAAAAATATACCAAGCAATGGCAATTTTTTTTTTTTTAAAAGGGTGGCAATATTAATTTCTGATAGAATAGACTTTAAGACAAAACCACCATAGGAGTCATGAAGAACCTTATATAATGATTAAAGAATGAACTGAAGAAGAGTAGATAACCATAATAAATATGTACACACCCAATGAAAGAGCTCCAAGTACATAAATCAGACTTTAATAGAATTGAAAAGACAAATAGACAACTCCACAGTAATGGATGATAATGAAAGATAGAACAAGTAGAAAGAAACTCAGCAAAGACAGAGAATCAACCAACTTGACCTTATAGACATCTACAGAACACTTCACCCAACAACAGCACAATATACATGCTTTACCAGCACACATTGCTCATTCTTCAGAACACTATTAGAAAGAAAAACTGTAGACCAATATCCCTCATGAATATAGAAACAGAAATCTTCAACAAAATCCTAGCCAATAGACTCCAACAACAAATCAAATAATAATAATTATACATCATAACCAAGTGGGATTCATACCAGGTATGCAAGGTTGGCTCAACATTGAAAAACAATCAATGTAATCCATCCCATAAGTATTAAGGATCCTAATTTATGGCAAGGAGCTCTGGTAGCACAGTGCCTAAGGCACTTGACTGCTAACAGAAGGCTGGAGTTTCAAATCCACCAGTCACTCCTCAAAAGGAAGGTTGGGCAATCTACTTCCATAGTGATACAGCCTCGGAAACCCAAGGAGGGGTCGTTATGAGTTGGGTCCGACTTGACGGCACATAACAACAACAACAACAACAATTTATGGCATAAATAGATTTTCAAGCATAACCCAAGATGCACAAACAGCAGAAGATAAACTAGATGATTGGGACCTTCTAAAAATTAAATGCTTATGTGCATCAAAAGACTTCTCCAAAAGAATCAAAAGAGAACCTACATATTGGGAAATAATATTTGGCAAGGACATATCCAACAAGAAAGTTATGCCTAAAATTTATAGAAAATTTGAACAACTCAACATCAAAAAGACAAAAAATACAATTAAAAAATGTATAGAAGACATGAACAACACTTCACTAAAGAAGATATTTAAGCATCCAACAAACACACAAAGAAATGCTTTCAATCCTTTGCCATTAGAGAAATACAAATCAAAACAACAAGGACATATAATCTCACCCCAGCACTAATAGCAAAGTTCAATGAAACAGAAAACAACAAATTCTGTCAAGGATTTTGAGAGATTGGGATTCTCATACACTGCTGGTAGGACTGTACAATGATACAATTATTGTGGAAAATGATATGGCACTTTCTTAAAAAGTTAGGAATAGAAATACTCTTTGATCTAGAAATTACACTACTAAGTAGTATATATCTGAAAGAAGTGAGAACTCAGCCATGAATAAGTATATGTACACCCATGTACATCACAGCAATCTTCACAATAGCAAAGATATGGAAACAATCTAAGTGTCCATCAACAGATGAATGAATAATAAAACTATGGTACATAAACACAATAGAATACTATACACCACTAAATAAAATGCAGAATCTGTGAAACACCTCATAGCATGGGTTATAACTTGGAAGACATTATACTGAGTGAAATAAGTCAATCACAGAAGGCAAATATTGTATGAGTCCTCTATTGTAAAAAGTCAAAGAAAGGTTTACACAGGGAAGAAAACTTTCATCGTTGGGTTGGGAGGGGAGGAGAGGAAAAATAGCTAGATAGGTAAGAGAAAAGTATTTATTTGGGTTAAGGAAAGGCCAATACCGAAAGCAAGTGACTAGCACAATAACACTAAGGAAAGGGAAGACACAAGAGGTAGAGACAACAAACATAAACACTTTTACATACACAATACTGCATTATCAGTAATAACAAACACTAATCTACAGGCCTATGCATAAGTAGACGGCAAAATGATCAGGTATGCCTAGGCAAAAAGATATACCCATGACCGTATAAGTTTGACAGACAATATTTCTATGTACAGGTTTGTATGTGTTATAAGAATGTCCATATATATAATAGAGTTAACGGGGCAAAGTGGTAACTTCTTAGCCACAGCCAAACACCGTAAGGTAGTGAGTTGCTGTGCCAGCAGACTTAGGACTATGGTCACAAGGGACATCAAGCTAAGTTGATATAATGTAGTAAATAAAAATGTTCTTTATCCTACTTTGGTGAGTAGCAACAGAGGTCTTAAAATCTTGCAAGTGGCCATCTAATATGAAATTATTTGTCTCTCCTCATCTGGAGCAAAGAAGAATGAAGAAAATAAAAGATGCATGAAAACAATCAAAGAGACTAGTGAACCAGGGGACCCTCAGTGTTTTGGTTACCTAGTGCCGCTTTGACAGGAATATACCACAAATGGGATGGCTTTAAACAGTTTATTCTTACAATTTGGAGGCTTTAAGCCCAAGTTCAAAGTGCCAGGCTCTAGAGGCTGGGTGAAATCTCCTCAACCCTGAGCTTCAGCTCTGCCTCCTGCTCCCAGCCCACTGGAGCTAGAGGCTTTTCTTCACTCAGACAGCTGCTGGCTGCTGAGACTGACAAACCCAAGGTTGACAAGTAAAAGGGCACAGTCTCAATGTTACCAAAACACATGGCAGGCAATTAATTCAAGTCCATTGTAAGTCCCCAGGTTGGCAGAGCATGGCAGGCAGAACAATGACACGGCTACATGCAGTGTTCAAGTATGCCATAAGCTAGAGACCATTCCCCAAGGGCTTCTCCTTATATTCAGGAAGCAGACCACATCCCTAAGGCAGCTACTCAGCTGCTCACAGTAGAGTCCACCATGGAGTTGGTTACCAGTCTCATCATGGGGAATACTACATCCAGCTGCTCAGCCACTCAACCAGGCCCAGCCAAGATGACACACAAACATATCTACCACACTCAGCCCATATGACCCTGAGACCAGAAGAACTAGATGGTGCCCAGCTACCCTTGTCAAGCAGTTGGAAAGGGATCAAAATAGGAGATGTTGAATGGAGTGGGAGAAAAATGAGGAACAAAATTCAAAATGATAAGAAAGATCAGACTTACTGGTCTGATAGAAACTTATGAAACACCCCTGAGACTATGGCCCCTGGTCGCTCTTCATGCCTGGAATTGAACTCACTCCTGTGACTTCTGGCCAAATACTTAGGCTTACAAGGTGAAAAATTATACCAGGGAGTTACGCTCCTTAGAACTATTAGCCTTGTGCATTTGTACAGGGAGATAATTCAGAGAGCAAGAATGCATAGGAAAGAAGGATGTAGCAAAAAGGTAACCACAGGAAGAAAGTGAAAAGAGAGCTGTTACATTATGTGGATTGCAATCAATGTCGTGAAACACATTATGTATGAACTTTTGTATGGAAAACAAATTTGCTCTGTAAACTTTCACTCAATTCACAATAAAAACAAACATACAAACAAAAACTATGGTCCCTGGGACAAGTCTGATCCAATGCTAACTTTTGTAAATTAAATTTTATTGTAACACAACCATGCCCATTCATTTCTGCATTATCTATGGCTGCTATTGCATTAAATGTCAGAGTTGAAGAGTTACTACAATCATATGCCCTTCATAGTCTAAATACTTGCTATATGATCTTTACAGATAAAGTTTCCCAACCTCTGGTCTACAGAACTATTTAAGGTGTCAGTAATGCATTCTATACCCTTTAGCATAAGTATTCTCTCTCTCTCTCCTACTTGATTCAACTGTTCCCAAATATATATATGTTGTTGTTGTTGTTATGTGCCGTCGAGTCATACCTGACTCATAGCGACCCCTCCTTGGGTTTCCGAGGCAGTATCACTACGGAAGTAGGATTGCCCAACCTTCCTTCCGAGG
>NW_006921771.1:4585202-4599523 GCF_000298275.1 Orycteropus afer afer
ATTTATATATACCTTGTAATACTTTGACTATAGCTGTAGTTTATCTTTCTTCTTACTTCCAACTCCAGGAAAGAGGTTGAATTTATTTCTCTTGGTTCTAAGCCAGGCAGACTTAGAGACTGGCCTCTACTTTCATGGAAAACACCTAACTGAGGCAATAGATGGGTTCAATATCAATTTTTTTTTGCTACTAGAGTCCTGTATCAGTAGCCCAAATTCTCTTTGGGCTCCTATTTTGTTTCCATTCTGTTCTTTGCCTGAGCTTTAAAATTCTACTTAAATACTCACTGGTCAAGCAGACTCTCTGTACTTGTTTATGCAGTCATTTTGAATTGCCTACTGAGTTTCATCATCACTCATCTGTCAGTTTGTTGTACTGTGGGGGCTTGCATGTTGCTGTGAGGCTGGAGGCTATGTCATTGGTGACTCAAATATCATCAGGGTCACCCATAGTGGACAGATTTCAGCAGAGCTTCCAGACTAAGATAGACTGAATGGGGTAAGAAGAAGGATGGGGTAATTCACTTCTGAAAAAATTGGCCATTGCAAACCTATTAATAGCAGTGAAACACTATCTAATAGTGCCAGAAGATGAGCACCTCAAGTTGGAAGGCACTTAAAATACAACTGGGGAAGAGCTACCTCCTCAAAGTAGAGTTGATCTTGATGACATGGATGGAATAAAGCTTTTGGGACCTTCTTTTGCAAATGGGCCCTGACTCAAAATGAGAAGAAACAGCTAAAAATATTCATTAATAATCACAACCCAGAATGTATGAAATATGAATCTAGGAAAATTGGAAATGGTCAAAAATGAAATGGAATGGATAAAGATTGGTATCTTGGGTGGTAGTGATCTGAAATGGACTGGTATCGGCCATTTTGAATGGGACAATCATATAATCTACTATGTCAGGAATGACAAGTTGAAGAGGTGTGGTATTGCATTAATCGTCAAAAAGAATGTTTCAAGACCTATCCTGAAGCACAATGCTGTCAGTGATAGGATAATATCCATATGCCTACAAGGAAGACCAATTAATACTACTATTATTCAAATTTACCAACTACTAAGGCAAAGGATGAAGAAATTGAAGAGTTTTACTATCTTCTATAGTCTGAAATTGACCAAACATGCAATTAAGATGTTTTGATTATTACTGATGATTGGAATGACAACATTCAAAACAAAGAAGAATCATCAATAGTTAGCAACTATGGCCTTGGTAAGAGAAATGATGCCAGAGATCACATGATAGAATTTTGCAAGACCAATGACTTATTCATTGCAAATACCCTTTTTCAAAAACATAAGCAGCAGCTATAAACAAATGCATAAACAAATCTGTCATGGAGGAAGTGCAGCCGGAATGCTCCTTAGAAGCGAGAATGGCTAGACTTTGTCTCACCTACTTTGGTCATATTGTCAGAAGGGACCATTCTCTAGAGAAGGATATCATGCTTGGTAGAGTGGAAGGTCAATGAAAAAGAGGAAGGTCCTTAATAAGGTGGAGTGACACTGTGGCTGCAACAATGGGCTCAGGTATAGCAAGGTTGTGAGACTGGCACAGGACTGGGAAGTCTTTTGTTCAGCTGTACATAGGGTCACTATGAGTCTGAGATAACTTGATAGCACTTAACAACAACAACAACAAACAGCAGCTATACATGTGGATCTCACCAGATGGAATATACAGGAATTAAACTGACTACATCTGTGGAAAGAAGTAATAAAGAAGCTCAATGTCATCAGTCAAACAAGGCCAGGAGGTGACTATTAATTGCCTATATGCAAGTTCAGGTTGAAGCTGAAGAAAATTAGAACAAGTCCATGAGAGCTAAAACACAACCTTGATTATAATCCACCTGAATTTAGAAATCATCTTAAAAACAGATTTGATGCAATGAACACCAATGACTGAAGACCAGATGAGTTGTGGGATGGCATCAATAACATCATACATGAAGAAAGCAAAAGGTTATTAAAAAGACAGGAAGAGAAGAAAAGACCAAAATGAATGTCAGAAGAGACTCTGAAACTTGCTCTTGAATGGAGAGTAGCTAAAGCAAATGGAAGAAATGATGAAATAAAAGAGCTGAACAGAAGATTTCAAAGGGCAGTTCAAGGAGACAAAGTGAAGTAATCTAATGAATTGTGCAAAGACCTGGAGTTAAAAAACCAAAAGAGAAAACATGCTCAGCATTTCTCAAGCTGAATAAAATGAAGGAAAAATTCTAGCCTCAAGTTGCAAGTTGAGGATTCTTTTGGCAAAATATTGAAGAAAATGGAAGCATCAAAAGAAGATGGAAGGAATACACAGTCACTGTAGCAAAAAGAACAACACTGAGCTGGTTCAGGAGGTAATATATGATAAAAAACCAATGGTACTGAAAAAGAAATCTAAGCTGCACTGAGAGAAGTAGTGAAAAACAAGGCTCCAGGAACTGATAGAATACCCAGTGAGATGTTTCAATAAATGGATGCAGTGTCAGAGGTGCTTACTGGTTTATGCTAAGAAATTTGGAAGAGAGTTAACTGGCCAGCCAACTAGAAGAAATTGATATCTGTGCCATTCCAAAGAAAAGTGATGCAACAGAATGTGGAAATTATTGAACAATATCATTAATATACCAATGGTACTGAAGGAAGAAGTCGAAGCAGCACTGAAGGAAGTGGTGAAAAACAAGGCTCCAGGAGTTGACAGGATACCCATTGAGATATTTCAACAAAGGGATGCAATGCTGGAGGCACTCACTCAGCTATGCCAGGAGATTTGGAAGACAGCTACCTGGCCAACTGATGGAAAAAAAAAAATCCATATTTATACCCATTTCAGAGAAATGTGTAAATTATCAAACAATATCATTAATATCTCATGCAAGTAAAATCTTACTGAAGATAATTCAAAAATGGTTGCAGCAGTATATTGACAGAGAACTTCCAGAGGTGCAGGCTGGATTCAGAAGAGGATGTGGAGTGAAGGATATCATTGCTGATGTCAGATGGATCTTGACTCAAAGTAAAGAATACTAGAAAGATGTTTACTTGTGTTTTATTGACTATGCAAAAGCATTAGATTTTGTGGATCCTAACAAATTATGGATAACATTGAGAAGAATGGGAATTCCTGAACACTTAACTGTGCTTATGAAGAACCTGTACATAGACCAGGTTCAAACAGAACAAGGGGATATTGCATGGTTTAAAATCAAGAAGAGAGTGTGTCAGGGTTGTATCCTTTTACCATTCTTATTCAATCTGTAGGCTGAGCAAATAACCTGAGAAGCTGGACTATATGAAGAAGAATGTGGCATCAGGATTGAAGGAAGGTTAATTAACAACCTACTATGACACAACTTTGCTTACTGAGAGTGAGGATGACTTGAGACACTTACTGATGAAGATTGAAGAATACAGTCTGCAGTATGGATTACATCTCAATATAAAGATAACAAAAATCTCCACAACTGAACCTAGAAGCAGCATCATGATACATGGAGAAAAGATTGAAGTTGTCAAAAACTTCATATTACTTGGTTCTGCAATCAACACCAATGGAAGCAACAGTCAAGATCTTGGATGACATATAGCACTGGGAAAATCTGCTGTAAAAGACCTGTTTCAAGTGCTGAAGAGCAAAGATGTCTCCCTGAGGAAGATGGTGCCCCTGACACAAGCCATGGTATTTTCAATCGCCTCATATTCATGTAAGAGCTGGGCAATGAATAAGGAAGATGGAAGAAAAGTCAATACTTTTGAGTTGTGGTGCTGGTGAAGAATGCTTGAAGTACAATGGACTGCTAAAAGACCTAACAAATCTGTCCTGAAAGAACTGCAGCTGTAATGCTCCTTGGTAGTGAGAACGGCCAGACTTTGTCTCACCTACTTTGGTCATGTTGTAAGAAGAGACCACTCCCTGGAGAAGGATATCATGCTTGGTAAAGTGGAGAGTCAATGAAAGAGGGGAAGGCCCTCAACAAGATGGACTGACATAGTGGCTACAACAATGGGCTCAGGTATAGCAGGAATTGTGGAGCTGGCACAGGACCGAGCAGTGTTTTGTTCTGCTGTCACTATGATTTGCAAACAACTTGATGGCACCTAACAACAACAATAAAAATCATTAATATCATATGCAAGTAAAATTTTGCTGAAGATAATTTAAAAACAGTTGCATCAATATATTGACAAGGAACTTCCAGAAATTCAAACTGGGTTCACAAGTGGATGTGGAACTAGAGATGTCATTGCTGATGTCAGAAGGATATTGGCTGAAAGCAAGGTATATCAGAAAGATGTGTTTACCTGTGTTTTATTGACTATGCAAAGACATTTGACTCTGTGAATAATAACAACTTATGGATAACATTGAGGAGAGTGGGAATTCCAGACACTTAATTGTGCTCTTGAGTCATCTGTATATAGATAGAATAAGAGGCTGTTGTTCGAATAGAACAAGGGGATACTGCATAGTTTAAACTCAGGAAGACTGTGCATCAGGGTTGTATTCTTTCACTATACTTATTCAATCTGTATGCTGAGCAAATGATCTGGGAACCTGGACAATACAAAGAAGAATATGATATCAGATTGGAGAAAGACTCATTAAGAACCTGTGATGTGCAGATATCACAACCTGCTTGCTGAAAATGAAGATGACTTGAAGAATTTACTGATGAAGATCAAGGACTACAGTCTTCAATATGGATTACACCACAACATAAAGAAAAAAATTCTCATAACTGGACCAATAAGCAACATCACAATAAATGGTGAAGAGATTGAAGTTGTCTGTGAATTCATTTTAGTTAGATCTGCAATCAACACCCATGGAAGCAGCAGTCAAGAAATCAGATGTCATATTGCACCGGACAAATCTACTGCAAAAGACCTCTTTAAAGTGTTAAGGAGCAAAGATGTCACTTTGAAGACTAAGGTGCACTTAATTGTCTCATATGCATATGAAAGCTGTACAATGAATGAAGAGTGAAGAATTGTTGATGCCTTTGAATTGTGGTGTTGGAGAAGAATAATTAAATACCATGGACTGCCAGAAGAATAAACCAATCAGTCCTGGAAGAAGTACAGCCAGAATGCTCCTTAAAAGTGAGAATGGCCAGACTTCATCTTACCTGTTTTGATCATGCTGTCAGAAGGGACCAATCCCTGGAGAAGGATATCTTGCTTAGTAAAGTAGAGCATTAGCAAAAAAGGGGAAGATTCTCAACAAGATGAATTGACAAAGTGGCTGCACCAACATGTTTGAGCACAGCAAGGATTGTGAAGATGGTGCGTGACTGGGCAGTGTTTTGTTCTTTTGTACATAGGGTTGCTATGAGTAAGCGCCAACTCGATGTCACCTGTTTAGCCAGATTGCAGATCTTTCAGGCCTAGTTGCTTTTCCTAAACATCTGATCTCATATCATCTGCACTATAAGTGTCTATCAACTAGCAGAGCATTGAGGGAAGGATTATTTTTGCAAATTTTCTCATGCTACTGTTATATCTATGTGAATCTTAGATATAGGGCAAAATATCCACATTCAGTATACACACCTGGAATGATGCAAAACTTAGTATTTCAAAACCGCATCCAAATAAAGATAATATTACAGGGAGTGGAATAGGAAAATCTTTCAAGTGCATGTTCAAAAATGCTGCAAAAAAATTTGTCGTTACTGAAAGGCAATGAAAAATCACATTTATAGAACTTTTATATGATATGATTCCTTAATACTGATGACTGTGAGATCCTGTTCCACTACTCACTTATCATCATCTTGTGATTGATACCCTTCTTCATATTTCAGCATATAGCATTGCTGTAACTGTTAATCCACCAGGTTTCTGTCATCTCCTCTATGATATATCTAATCTCCTTAGATTTTTAAACTAAATATTCCTAACAATAACTGGCTCTTGGGTTACTCTACTGAAATATTTGTACAAACTATAAATCAAGGATTAGTTTCTTTAGCAACTTTGTAATGAGAGGCTAACAGATAAATTTAATAATGCTTCTTGGCTATTTCCCATGACAATAAGGAACTAGCTATAATAATTTGCCCAATGAGGAAAAATAGTTATCTATTACAGACTAGAAAGCCCATAAAGACTATTTAGCTAATATTTTACATTGCTATCATAATACAATAAGCAATAGCATAGCATTTCCTTCCATTTAAATTTTTCTGCTTTTAGTGATACAATCTTCAATAAGGTCAAAGAAAGGACAAAAGAGTGCATGATTTCTTTTCTTTTCTTCTTGTAAGAACTAGGTAAATTTATCATATGGACAAAAATCTCTGTGACATTCAATCCAGGTAGGTTAAAAAGTAACCCAACTACCCAAAAGACACATCACTTTGAAAATTCTTTGACCAAGTGAAAAAAAAAAAAAAAAAAAGATGTGAGATATCTACCTTAAAAATATGAATCAAACTATAGTTGTCAATAACTGATATAACAATGAAACTCCCAACACCTTGATTTTCTGCTTATCTGCTATAGTTGTCCCCATCATTTAAATCTAATTGTGACTTACCAAATAAGGTGTGACTAGTCTGAACTCTGGTGATACAATGCCTAAGGCCTTTGACTCATAACCAGAAGGCTGGTAGATCAAACCCACCAGCCACTACTTGGAAGGAAGATTGAGCAATCTACTTCCATAGTGATATCGCCTGGGAAACCCAAGGAGGGGTTGGTATGAGTGGGATCCAACTTGAAGGCAATGAGTTTTAAACTTTGAACTCAGTGGAGAAAAAGAGCATATAAATTAGATTCTATTGTTTCTTCTCAGTGGCAGATTATTATCGAGTTAATCTGATTGTAAATCATGGGGCAAAGGTGTGAATTCAGGAAAAAAATATGATTTCCTATTGTTGTTAATTCCTATAATTGTATTCAGTGGCATTTCCATGATATAGATCTTTAAAAAAAAAAAAAAAAAAAAAAAACTCAAATGAAAAGAGAGTTACACTTACCTCCAATTGTACAGATCAAAGACAATATTAGAATAATTTTAGGAAGACCTGGAGGATTAATAAATTTCCATTTCCTGAGAGGGTGCAACCACATCTTAGTAAGTGTTTTGCTCTTCCTGGTGGTATTAGAAACGACATCATCTACGTCCATCGTGTTATTTCTTACAATCAGTCTTGAATCTGCCTTATAATTGTCTGTAAAAACTCAGATAGGATTAAAGGGACATAATATTTGTCTTCTGATTGCCTTCTAATACTTTTCTTTTTAGAAAAGATTAGCAGCATAGATTTCCCCTTTATTTCTAATAGTAGTTTAGGACCTTTTAAAATTAGGGATAAGTCCCCCTTC
The DNA here is from genome assembly GCF_000298275.1 of Orycteropus afer afer. NCBI lineage: Eukaryota > Metazoa > Chordata > Mammalia > Tubulidentata > Orycteropodidae > Orycteropus > Orycteropus afer. The sequence goes on from NW_006921771.1 coordinate 4,592,539, forward strand.
AGCATAGGCACAAATAGTTGAGCAATGGGCTACTAACTGAAAGGCTGGCAATTCAAACACACCCAGAGATTCCTTAGAAACAATCAGCTTCTGAAAGGTCACAGTCATGAAAACTCTATGGAACACAGTTCTATTCTGGAACACATGGGATCGCCATGAATTGGAATTGATTCAAGGGCAATGGATTTATTTCCCATTCCATGATGCTTTCAATTTAAAAGAAATGGAAAAGGCACAACTTCAAGTGGCACAGATTACTCAGTGTCACCTTGTGTTCTCTTACAAAGTAAATAACTGCTCAGCTATTATCCACCTTGCATCTATCCAACTATCTGGAAGAAGAGTTCTTTATCTAACCGGTCACCAGCCATTGGGACCACAAACTGTGCATATCACTTAACTCTATAGATGGACAAATAGTTGGTTTACCCTCACTTAACTGAGCCTCTGGAAGTATGTTCTGGCGGCTGGTCCAAAATAAGGAGGAATAGCATGATCTTTTTTGTTGATTATCCAGATAGAAATTAATTGACCACAATGATATTCAATCATAGCTTTCTTTTACCTCATTTTGGGGCACTCACTGCCAAGTTTTTTTCATTTACATATTCATACAACAAGAGCATAAGAATATTAAAACCAAAATGACTTAAACATTGGAGGTGTTAAATGTTCTCTCATTATTACTTCTTGGAAAAGGGCCTTGGTGTGCCTTGGTTTGAAGTAATAGATAATAGCCCCAGATGGTAAATTTCACCTGGTTCCCACGTGTCGTAGTTATGTAAAACTGTTGTAATAGAAATAGCACAAGTGTGTGGCTTTAAAGAATAGAAATTTATTTTTTCAGTTAAGAGGCTAGAAGTCCAAATTCAGGGTGCCAACTCTAGGGAAATACTTCCTCTCTCTATTGGCTCTGGGGGAAGGTCCTTGTTTATTTTCTGCTTTTGGTCATCTGTTCCTTGGCCATCTTCATGTGGCATGACATCTATCCTCCACTTTCTCTTCTTGCTTACTTAATCTGTTCTTTTATATCTCAAAAGACATTAATTTAAGGTACAACCTACATTAATACAGCCTCATTAATATAACAAAGAAAATCCATTCCCAAATGTTATTATTAAGAGTTAGGATTTACAACACTTATTTTTTGGGGATACAATTCAATCCATAATACCATGAAAAGAAAAAATTTGTATCAATGTCTTAAACTTGATACACAGGATTTTATAGATTCTGTTTCTCATTGCAATGGCTGAGTACTTTCTAGTTACCACTATTGGCATCTCATCTATGTGCCTGGCAACCATTTAGTCATTATTAAATTTCCTTTCATAATCCAGGAATATCTTTGTTCAGTTTCTAATATATAGACTTCTGTATTTTTGTATACTCTTTTCTTATCATACAAACAAAATTGTGAAAGAGAAAAATGAAATAAATGCTTACTATGAACACTTTTGAAATAAATATATAAATAATCATTTCAAAAGCACAAAAAATGTTACCCTCACTCACCCTTACATAGTTATATTTCATTCTGTTTTCCACTTGATATTACTGTATATTGCCAGTATTAAAAAGTCATTTATAATGGATGAAACATGTTAGCTGCAAAGTAAAAGTGCAGACCCTGTGGTCTGGACATAAAGGTCCAATAAGCTGATTCTTGTAGATTGAAAGATTTCTGGGCAACTTACTTCAACTCTGTTGGCCTCAGTTTCACAATCTGTATAATTTTCTAGCCTGTGTCATCTCTCTCCTGATAGTTATTCTTTTTATCTGGAATCACTTGGGGGCAATGAAAATTCCAATGCTTGGGTCTCATCCCCTGAGATTCTGGTTAATTCAGTCTGAAGTGCAGGCTGGGCTTCCCAGGTAAATTTAACCTGTAGCCATAGTTAGAAACCTCTGTGATCTACCCAATTTAAAGGCAACATGGCTAACTTTGTAGTCTCAAAGCCAACTTCTTTTCTCTAGGTCATGTTTTACGAGAAAAGGGTGTCAATGCCCTTCAGCCAAAGGCTACTACAAGGAACATATCTGTAGTTCACAAGTTGGGTTTACTATTTGTTGCATTGAGAAAAACCACTCACCAGGAAGAACCATGAGTGTCTCAATAAGGGAGTTCTAGAAAGAACCTATTGTATGATCTCACTTTGGCTGGGAAATTTTGCAGAGGGACAAAGAAAGTGGAAGTTCACTCTAGATTGCATACTGTCAGAAAACAAAACAAATCTATGACTGTGCATCTTTATAAATCTTATCTATAATGAGGGTCAATTAGATTGATGATAAAGCTATAGTGAGTAAAGAAACAGCAATCACTCATTTTGGTCTAGAGGACGGGCATGTGTTATCTTATGGATTGCATGATAACCTTGTTTTCTGTCTCACTTTATCATGATCTGAAAGTGACTTTGTCTGATGTTGATTGCTATGGATTCAATTGTGTCCCCCCAAATGTTTGTTGATATCCTAACCCCTGTACCAGTAAATATTTTGTTTGGAAATAGAGGGTTTTCATTTATTGTGGTTGAGGTCATACCAATGTAGGTGGGGATAATAAACCTAATCACTTGAGTTACAAAAGGATCAGAATACACACAGAGACATACAGGGGGAAGAGAAAACAGACAATGAATACAGATACAGCTAAAAACCCAGGAAAGTCAAGGATTTCTATAAAGATTTCCATAAAGATTGTTGTTACTGTTGTGTGTGTTCTCCAGTTATTTCTGACTCATAGCAACCCTATATGAGAGCAGAACTGCCCAGTCCATAAAGATTACAGCCAACAAATCCCTATGGAGCAGTTCTACTCTCTGCTACATGGGGTCACCATGAGTCGGAATTGACTTGACAGCAACAGGTATAGGTACTAGAAACTGATATGGACATGGAAGATCTTATCCCAGAGGTAGATTCTGAACTGAGACTTCTAGTCTTCTGAACTGTGAGAAAATACATATCCATTATTAAAAGTCACCCACTTGTGCTATTTTTATTATGGCAAGACAAGTTAACTAAGACATTGATCTTCTGTTTTATTGTTTATGATTAATAGAAGAACGGCATGGCCTAGCTTTGAGCATTTTACCGGCTGTGTTAACACAGAATGTGACCTGGCTATGAGTGTCACACCAGTTCCTTATGTCAGGGGATGCTTTGCTTTCCCCATCAAGATGGTGAGTTCCTTAACCTTCCCTTAATATATCAAGGACTAGGTTTTTTTTGTTGCTGTTGTTGTTGTTTAATTTTTATTGTGATTTGGGTGTAAGTTTACAGAGCAAATTCTCTTTCCATACAGCAGCTCACATACACTTTGTCTCATGACATTGACTGGAATTTCCCACAATGTAACAGCTCTGCTCCCACTTCCTCCCCATAGTGACCTCTTTCCTGTGTCCTTCCCTCCCATGCACTCCTGCCCCCCCCCCAGCTGTCTTCCTGTCCATACACATTCCTTCTATTCTCCCATAATTGATCTCTCCAAGGAAGGTATCTACCTAATGTAAATATTCAGCTCACATGCCTGTCTTTTGTTTGACTGGAAGCCATGGGAGTAGGTTCAATTCCAGACCTGAAGGGCAGCTAGGGGCCATAATCTCAGTGGTTCCATCAGGCTTATCAGACCAGCAAACCTGGTCCTTTTTTTTTTTAATGATTTTGAGTTTTGTTCCACATTGTTCTCCCACTCTGTCCAGGATCTCCTACATAGAGCCCCTTCTGAGTGGTTGACAGTGGTAGCAGGACACCTCTGGTTCTTCTGGTCTCATAGTCATATAGGCTGAGGACAGTATGGTCTACCAGTCCCTTGGACTAATTGTTTCCATGCATCTTTGGTTTTCTTCATTCTTCTTTGCTCTGGACGTGAGAGACCCGTTGCTGCATCTAGAAAGCCGCTTGCAAGGTTTTAAGATCCCAGTCGCTACTCACCAAAGCAGGATGTGGAACAATGTTTTTGTGTAGTATGTTATGCCAATTGAGCTTGGTGTCCCCTGAAACTATGGTCCCAAGCCAACAGGTCCAACAGCTTGCTGCCTCTGGGTAACTGGCTGTGGGCAAAAAGTGACTACAAACTTGTCCCTTGTCAGCTCTACTATATATCTGGGAATTCTTACAGAACATACAAATACACTTGTAGAAACAATGTCTTCCAACCTTATACATGGTCATGGGCACACTCCCTCCTGCATAGACATACCTAATAGTTAACAAGGGTTAGGGTTCTTGATAACAATATAAGTGATAGAGCAGAACGAGTTCAGCTATGCCTCTAAAACAGAGATTCTCAAACTAGGCTGCACATTGGAATGACGTGGGGAGTTTTGAAAAAATACTGATGCCTGGGTGCCACCCACAGAGGTTAGTTTAATTGGTCTAGGATGCAATGTGGGCACTGGGAATTTAAAAAACCTTCCCAGTGATTCTACTAAGCAGCCATGGAAGAATATTTCTAGAGGCAGTCCCTGTCATTATGGAAGCATATTTTAATTAGCTGGTGATAGTTGCTCTTAGTTAACATCAAACTATTCAGGAAAAAACTATCAATGTTATCTCTTTAACTTGTGTCATTGTTACTCTATGACTAATGATCCTGGAGCATTTGGGTTTGACCAATGAGGAAAACTATTTTCTACATCATGGTTACACATTCCTATTTGCTTTCAAAATTTAGGATAGTTGAGAGGTCTCTTGTTTGCCAGAGAAAAAGCAGAGCTACAGATCCCTATAAGTATTTTATCTCATTTCTAAAATTACTTATTTGAAAACTTGAACAAGTATTTATAATTTCAACTCTAATAAGTTGCTTTCTTAAATAAATAAAATTATTCCATTTTGACTGCCTTGAACTTGATATATATGATCAAGTTCAACAGAGTTTCATTATCTGGCTATGAATATGTAGCAGATACTGTTTGGCTTCCTCAATCTCTACTCCAAACTCTCTTAATGGATCTTTTACTAATAATCCTCTAGCTTAATACTTTTAAATGGATGGGTAAAGAAGTAGCAGTGACAGATTTTCAATTCAATTAAAATTCTTCCTCAGCTTAAATTGACTTCTGAAAGCTTTGGATATCTTTATTTTTCATTAAGGAAAAAAAAAATCTGCTTCTCTTAAAATTACCATTCTCTAAGTTAATTTATCAGTAGATTACCTAATGTTTCAATTCCCTTTGTATGTAGAGGTAATTAAAGACTGCCCTCTCAAAAATGATATGTAGATTTATCCTCAATAGTCAATCAACCTTGAAAAATTCTTTGGCTCAAAGAATGAATTCACGTAAATTCATTCTGCCCCTGAAAAAAAAAAAATATATATATATATATAGACACACATACACACACACACATATATGTATATATACATGTATATATACATATATATATATATGTGTATGTCTCTCTCTCTCTCTCTCTCTCTCTCTCTCTCTCTCTCTATATATATATATACATATTTCCTTTTAATTGCTGCACTTTGAAGGAATTAGATGACAAACGTGTTCAAAAGAAGACACTGTGCTGGACTTCTTCATGTTTCCTGGTTTGTTACATATAAACAACTGAGGTTGGGTTGTCTTTTCAGTGAACTCTTCTACCACTCACACCAGTAGTCATCTTACTCACTGATTCAGAAGGTGGGTGGGTGATCTATCGTGTTCCTAATGTCTCTCCACTCCGAATGAGCCTTTCCTCCATACACCTGAGGAGATTCACAGCATCAGTGTTCTTTCCTCTGAGACTTGACTTTTCACTGCCTCATTAAGCCCAAAAGAATGTGTGCCAGGTGAATAGTTTGGGAAGAGTTGATATAAGGAGCATAATAGAGAGGGGCAGGTCCTTGGGTGGCACAAAGGATAAAGTGCTCTACTGATAGCCAAAATGTTGGCATTTTGCACCCTCCTGAGATGCCTCAAAAGACAGACCTGAAGATCTGCTTCCAAAAGTTCACAGCTTTGAAAACCCTATGGAGCACAGTCTTATTCTGATATACATGGAGTCATCATGGGTCGGAATCAGCTCAATAACAGTGGAGAAAAGCAGGAGCTAAAGAGCAGAAATTCAAACTGAGAGTCAGGTTGATCTTTGGGAAAATCATGGCTTGACTTCCAAAGGGAAGGTGGAAAATGCAAGAAGAAAAGATTAAATCTATAGCTGGAATGCTTTGAGGGTATTTGTTCTTCTCAGAGGCAGGCTGAGGGAGAAGGTACCAGTGGATACAGTCAACATCCTGAAGGGGAAACCAGGGGAGGGCTCACCATTCAGAGCTCAGGAGGCATCTTCCCTGTGAGAACAGGAGACCAGCTATTCTATTCATTCAGAACCACCAAGACCAACTGCAACCTCACTGACAGTTATTTGTCACATGCCCCACCCTGGTCTGCAGTCATTGGCTTCAGGTTCAGAATTCCTGACCTGATTGGCTGATTATATATAGTCCCAGAAGGTGCTACAGGGCTCATTGCCCCTGTATACCTAAGGCAGTTTTTGAAATCTTAATCTATGTGGTGCTTTTATATATATTTTTTTTTAATAAAGAATGAAAAAGAAACCTCCAGAAATTGTATTATTTATATTAATTTAAAGCTTTCAGGGACACCCAGAGTAGCAGGCCAGAAGAGCAGGAGAAAGGGGATAAAAGCCTTGAACCTGGATAGAAGAGCAGTCAGCCTCAGGGATACAGGTGAGGAGAGACAACTCAGGGACCCCCGAAGATGCAGGCCAGAAGAGCAGGAGAAAGGGGATTAAAAGCCAGGAAGCCAGACAGAGGAACAGTCAGCCAGGTGGGGGCGACATGAGAGGTCTCCAACAGCAGGACAAACTTGTCTGTCGGTTTGTCCCACTGTGGTTACATATAGACGTGAGTTTTGAGGCTGAGCCTCTGGTGTTTAAAACCCAGAGAGATGCACCTGGTGCACAGGTAACAGCCCAGCTTATAGACTGAGACAGACTAGGAAGAAGGAAGAGGCCGTCCACTTCT
>NW_006921771.1:4601789-4602857 GCF_000298275.1 Orycteropus afer afer
GCAAGAATGGCCAGACTTTGTCTCACCTATTTTGGTGATGTTGTAAGAAGGGACCATTCCCTGGAGAAGGATGTCATGCTTGGTAGGGTGGAGGGTCGATGAAAGAGGGGGGAGGCCTTCAGTGAGTTGGATTGATACAGTGGCTGCAATGATGAGCTCAAGTATAGCAGGGATTGTGGGGCTGGCGCGGGATAGGGTAGTGTTTCGTTCTGCTGTGCATGGGGTTGCCATGAGTCGGAAACGACTCGACAGCACTTAACAACAACAACAACAACAAAGCTTTAGAACAGTGTAATTCAAGCCAATGGACACTGCTTTCCCACAATTCTAGCAAAAGTGAGTTTCCTGGATGAGTTAGGGTGGTGGGGGTTGTTGTTAGTTGCCATCAAGTTGATTCCATTCATAGTGACTCATATGTGCAGGTTGTGTTGTCAAGGCTGTGATCTTCAGAAAGTAGATTGCCAGGCCTGCCTTCCAAGGTATATATGGGTGGAGTTGGTTCCACCTACTTTTAAAGTACTAGTGAGCACTTAACTGGTTGTGCCACCCAGGGACTCTGTGATAGGGTGGTGGAGATTTTGAAATATAAGAATGCAGATGGTTTCACTAAAGAATTCTACCAAACTATTCCAGAATATAGAAAAATGATGGGATCTTCCCAAATTCATTTAATGAAACAAGCATAACCTCGATACCAAAACCAGGCAAAAGGAAAACTACAGACCAATAACCCTCTTGGATAGTTGTTGTTGTTGTTAGGTGCCGTCAAGTTGTTTCCGTCTCATAGCGATCCCATGCACAGCAGAACGAAACACTGCCTGATCCAGCTCCTGCTCCATGCTCCCTGCTATATTTGAGCCCCTCATTGCAGCCACCATGTCAATCCATCTCATTGAAGGCCTCTCCCTCTTTCATCGACCCTCTGCCCTACTAAGCATGACATCTTTCTCCAGGGAATGATCCCTTCTGACAACATGACCAAAATGGGTGAGACGCAGTCTGGCCATTCTCGCTTCCAAGGAGCATTTTGGGTGCACTTCCTCCAGGACAGATCTGTTAGTTCTTTTA
>NW_006921771.1:4605385-4607114 GCF_000298275.1 Orycteropus afer afer
TTCGTACATTCCATGTTCCGATGATTAATGGATGTCTGCGGCTGTTTCTCTTCAATTTGAGTGGCACCATATCAGCAAATGGAGGTCTCGAAAGCTTTACGTTATCCATAAAAGTAAGGCTGGGTTTACTCTTATGTTGCAACTCTTTCCCAGTCCTATTTTGAGAGCCTTCTAACCTAACCGGACTCTTCATAAAATCGCACGGTAATGTATCAAACAGTGTTTCTTTGCTATTCGTAAGGTTTTCCTTGGCCAGTTCTTTGAGAAATGGATGGCCACTTTCCTCTTCCTAGTCTGTCTCAGTCTGTAAGCTAGGCTGTTACCTGTGCACCATGTGCATCCCACTTGTTTTGAAATACTAATGGCTCAGCCCCAAAATTCATATCAACATGTCACCATGGTAGGACAAACTGACAGACAACTTTGTCTCCCTGTTGGAAACCTCTCGTACCACCCTTCCCTGGGTCCCTGCAGCTGACTTCTTTGTCCAGGTTCCAGGGCCTTTTAATCCCTTTTCTCCTACTCTCCTGCCCTTTTGCTTTGGGCGTGCCTGAGTTCCTTCTCCTCACCTGGATCGCTGTGGCTGACTGCTCCTCTGTCCAGGTTCCAGGCTTTTAACCCCCTTTCTTTCACTCTCCCGTTCTGCTGCTTTTGGTGTATTTGGGTTCTGTCCCCTCTCCTGGACCCCTGCAGCTGTGATCTCCATCTCTCATGGATATAGATGCAAAAATCTTCAACAAAATACTAGCCAACAGACTCCAACAACATATTAAAAAAATAATACATCATGACCAAGTGGGATTCATATCAGGTAAGCAAATGTGTTTCAACATTAGAAAAACAATCTATGTAATCCATCATGTAAGTAAAATAAAGGAAAAGAACCACATGAGCATATCAATTGATGCAAAAAAGGCAGAAAAATCATTTGATAATATCTAACAGACATTCCTGATAAAAACTCTAAGAAAAATAGGAATTGAAGGGAAATTCCTCAATATAATAAAGGGCACATATACAAAACCAACAGCCCACATGATCAGCTGATCTTTGACAAAGGCCCAGGTCCACTAAATAGGGAAGATATAGTCTCTTTCACAAATAGTGCTGGCAAAACTAGTTAGCAATTTGCAGAATAATGAAATAAGATCCATACCTCACACTATTCATGAAAACTAACAGCAGATGGATGAAAGACTTACATGTGAAACTTAAAACTACAATGTTCAATCACAGCAAAACTAGAGGCAAATTTAGGGGCCTAATATATTAAATAAATAGACTGCCAAGCATAACCCAAGATGCACAAACAGTACAAGATAAACTAGATGATTGGGACCTTCCAAAAATTATATTCTTACGTCCATGAGAAGACTTCTTCAAAAGAGTAAAAAGAGAATGTACAGAATGGGAAAAAATATTTGGTAATGACATATCAGACAAAAAACTTATTTCTAAAATTTATAGAAAACTCCAACACCTCGACATCAAAAAGACAAACAACCCAATTAAAAAATGGGCAGAAGATATGAACAGACACTTCACCAAAGAAGATATTCAGTCAGCCAACAAACAAATGAAGAAATGTTCATCATCATTAGCTATTACAGAAAAGCAAGTCAAAACAATAAGGAGATGCCATCTCATCCCAGCATTAACAAAAAAGTTCAACAAGGCAGAAAATAATAAATGATGGTGAAGATGTGGAGAGACTGGGACTCTCAAAAAC
>NW_006921771.1:4609887-4620204 GCF_000298275.1 Orycteropus afer afer
TGGGATCTTAAAAGCTAACAAGCTGCCATCTAAATGCAACGATGGGTCTCTCCTCGTCCAGAGCAAAGAAGAATGAAGAAAACCAAAATTCATGGAAATAATTAGTCCTAGCAACTGGTACACCATCTGATCTGCAGCCTATACGACTACGAGACCAGAAGAACTAGATGGTGCTTGGCTACCAATGTCAACCACTCAGAAGGGGATCTATGTAGGAGATCCTTGATAGAGAGGGAGAACAATGTGGAACAAAACTCAAAATCAATTTGGAAAAAAAAAATGGGGGGAGGGCCAGGTTTGCTGGTCCGATAGAGCCTAGTGGAACCACTGAGACTATGGCCCCTAGCTGCCCTTCAGGTCTGGAATTGAACCCACACCGGTGGTTTCCAGCCAAACAGAAGACAGGCATATGAGTTGAACATTTACCTGAGGTAGATACGCTCCTTGGAGAGAACAATCATTGAGAAAGAAGGGCTGCCTATGCAGAGGGAGACAGCTTAGGGAGTGGTCCATGGAGGGATGGACACTAGGAAGAGGTAACTATGTGGAGGAAGTGGGAGGGGAGCTGTTGCATTGTGTTAAACTGTGGTGAATGTTATGAGACAAAGTATATGTAAACTGCTGTATGGAAAGTGAATTTGCTCTGTAAATCTTTACCCAAATCACAATAAAAAGAAAAAAAAAAGTCAAGGAAAGGTTTATACATAGAAGGAAACCTTCTTTGTTCGTTTCCTGGGAGTAGTGGTGGTGGGGCGGAATTTGTAGATAGGTTGAAATATATATGGCTGGCAGTTCAAACCCACCAGCCAGTCCTCAGAAGGAAGATGGTGCAATCTACTTCCATAGTGATACTGCCTCAGAAATCCAAGGAGGGGTCTCTGTGAATCGGGTTTGACTCGATGGCACATAACAACAACACCACAACATATATGACTCGATGGCAAATAACAACAACAACATATACATATACATACACATGCATACATACATATATACACTCACTGCCCTTGAGTGGGACCCAACTCACAGCGACTCCTCCTTGGGTTTCCGAGGCAGTATCACTACGGAAGTAGATTGCCCAACCTTCCTTCTGAGGAGCAGCTAGTGGGTTGGAACATATATATAATAGATGGTAGAATATTTTGGAAAAAGATGGCAATAATGTTGGCACAACATGAAAAATGTAATCAATGTCCCTGCGCTGTAAATGTGGAAGTTGTTATGTTGGCAAATGTCTTGTGTGTATTTTCACCACAATAAAAGTTAAAAAAAAAAAAAAGTTAAAAAGATTTTTAAAAAAAGGAAAAAAATATGCTTTCCATGTATTTACAGTAGTATAGGGTAGAGGATTTTATAAGAAGAGAGCATTGATCTGTCTGTTTCTTCTTATTATTTTTTTTCCATTTTAATATTCAAATGGTATTTGATTGGAAACTATTGAATGATTTTATACAAAAGTCAGTTTTAATGTTCCTACTCCAATTTTTTCAGGGAAGTGAGTTACTGTGATTTTTTTTGGCAAGCCAGTAGGTAAGTTTCCAGAGCCTGTGCATGAATCTTGTGATAGCTACTATAGAACAAGAGTCAGATATGCTAAAGAAAAATATCTTCATAAACCTGTGTGGAAACAGAATTAAACATTGGGCAACTCACTGCCGTCAAATAGGAACTGACTCATAGCTACCCCTTCTTGGATTTCCGAGGCAGTGTCACTACAGAAGTAGATTGCCCAACCTTCCTTTCAAAAAGTGGCTGATGGGTTTGAACCAGCAATCTTCTGGTTAGCAGTCAAATGCCTTAGGCACTGTGCCACTAGAGTTCCCTAGTTAATGAGTAACAGATTTTAGAGGGAAATTCAAGGAAGAAATTCAGTTAGAAAAGTAAATGCTCCGAATACTAGTGAAGATTTTGTCATCAAGTTCCATGGACCTTTCACTCCATCTTATTTTCCAGCTCCTCATGCTTTCCATCTGGATACAAGGATCAGGTAATGGCTTTTTATTTTTATTTATTTATTTTCTCTTGGGTAGATAAAATTAAATCTGGAAGTCTATGGCAAACAGATCCCCACCCATAATCTGTTTGCGTCTGCAGAGTTAGGTGAATAGGGCATTGTGTTTGGGTCTACATACCAGGCCTGCAGCACTACATGTTTGCAGGCATTTAGCAAGAAGTTTAATTTCAGCAAAACTGAGACAGTGGCTTATAAAACAGAGAAAGAAAGAAAGGCAATCAGCACTGCTTCTATAGTGTGCCCCAGCAACAATTTATTATTTACTAACACATGGTATAGTTCAATCACTGGGAGTATATTAGGCAGAATAAACATTTTGAGCCCTTGATTATATTTATACTAATGATATGTGTTTTGTTGTCCCATTAAGCTATAATTTAATAATTTAACAAAGTCTAATAAAGTTTTAGGTCTTGAAATAATATTAAATGTCTATAGTGTTTTAGTGTTTTGCTATAGCAGAGCTCACATACCAGTTGGAGACAAAGGAACTCTTTGCATTTTAGGTTCTCCCCCCCTCCACAGTGACTCCTATGAATATATTTGCCTTTTAATTTTGAATTTGGCTTGCTTGAGACTTTTCTTGGTTGTTAAAAAGATTTGTATCTGTTTCTATTTTTGTCACTTGTCTTAGTTGTTGTTGTTGTGTCTTAAGTTGGGGTCAATGCATAATTTTTCCATTTGGGTAACTAATTGACTTAGCATCATTTATTGGAAAAGTATCCTTTTCCTAATACATGGTGGTGTTTGTTTTATTTCTCACATATACCAGACGTCTGTAAATATGTGGGTCTGTTTCTGATTCTCCATTCTGTTGTACTGGTCTACTTTCCTGTGTGCTAATCAATATCACATAGCTTTATATCTGAACAGTAAGTCTTCAGTTTATTGTTTTGCTTATATATATATATATATATATATATATATATGTGTGTGTGTATATATTTTATTTTCATTTTACCTTTTACATTTCTATATGAAGTTTAGAACCATCTTGTCAATTTCCAAAACTTAAAAATGAAAAAAGGAAAAAAAAAAAGCTTGTGTGGGTTTTAATTTAGACAACATTGAATCTGAAAACTAACTTGGAGAGAGAATTGACATGCTGTATATTTTTTCTGTTACAATGGTGATATCTATTTGAGACTAATTTGTAGATTTTAATAGGGAAGGCTTGTATATCTTTCAACAGATTATTTTTATTTGGATGGGTATGCATTATATATAGTAAATGTTATGTTAAAATCTCGGAAGGAAGGTTGGGCAATCCTACTTCCATAGTGATACTGCCTCAGAAACCCAAGGAGGGGTCGCTATGAGTTGGGGCCGACTCGATGGCACATAACAACAACAACAACAATTCAAGATACATAGAAATGCAATTGATTTTATTTTAAACAGATTTTTTTGAATAGTTTAACATTCTTTTTATTGTGTTTTGAGTGAATGTTTATGGAGCAAATTTTGTTTCTTGACTTTGACTGCAATTCCAACAATGTAACAGCACTCTTCCCACTATCTCCTGGTCTTTCTTGTTTCTACTCATACTTGTTTACTATCATTTCATGCTTTCTGAGCTTTGCCTCTGGCCAAATGCTGTCTTTTTTATAGTGCACAGTTGTTTGTTCCAAGGAAAGCATTCTTCCCTGGTGTTACTGTATACTGTTCACTGTATAGGCCTGTCTATTGTTTGGCTGAAAGTTGAGCCACTGGGGTGAGTCCAGTTCTGAGCTTGAAGGTGACTAAGGGTCATAGTTCTGGAGGTTCTACCAGTCTCTATCAGACCATTAAAACTGGTCTTTTTTTATAATTTTGAATTTTGTTCCACATTTTTCTCTCACTCTATTCAAGACCTTCTATTGCAATCCCTTTCAGAGCAGTCAGTAGTAGTAGCTGGACGCCTTCTAGTTCTTCTGATCTCAAGGTCAAGGAGGGTAAAGTTTATGTGGTCCATTACACTAGTCCTTTGGACTATTTATTTCCATATGTCTTTGATTTTTTTTCTTTTTTTGCTTCAAGCAGAGAGAGACCAGAAGTTGTACCTTAGATGGCTGTTCTCTAGCTATTAAACTCCTAGTCACTACCCACTCCAGCAGAATGTAGAACACTGTCTTTGTAAACTATGTTATGCCAGTTGATTTAACTGTCCCTTGAGACTGTGGTCCTAAACCCACAAGCCCAATGATTACTTCAAGGTGTTTGGTTATAGCTAAGAAGTTTCCATAACATTTTTCCCTGATTGCTCTACTAAACACATAGATATATTTATGTTGCTGTTGTTGTTACATGCCATCGAGTCAGACCTAACTCCTAGGGACCCTTCCTTGGGTTTCCGAGGTGGAAGTAGATTGTCCAACCTTCCTTCTGAGGAGTGGCTCGTGGGTTTGAACCAGCCATCTGGTTAGCAGTCAAATGCCTAAGGCACTATGCCACCAGAGCTCCTAATTGGCATAACATACTACACAAAAACATTATTCTACATCTTACTTTGGTGAGTAGAGACTGGGGTCTTAAAAGCTTGTAAGTGGCCATCTAGATACAATGATGGGTCTTGCCTCATCCAGAGCAAAGAAGAATGAAGAATACCAAAAATGCATGGAAACAAGTAGTCTACAGGACTAGTAGATCATGTGATCCTCAACCTATATGACTACAAGACCAGAAGAACTAGATGGTGCCCAGCTATCACTATCAACCACTCAGAGGGGGATTGGTGCAGGAGATCCTGGATAGAATGGGAGAACATTGTGGAACAAAACTCAAAGCATTAAAAAAGCGAGAGAGAGAAAGCAGGTTTGCTTGTCTGATAGAGCCTGGTGAGACCCCCGTGACAATGGAGCTTTCAGATCTCAAACTGAACTCACTCCTATGACTTCCAGCGAACGACTAGACTGGCATGTAAGGTAAACATTTGCATCAGGTAGATACACTCTTTGGAGCCATCAGTCAGTCAGTCGTGGGAGAACAGAAAGGCAGTGTTTGCATAGGGAGATAGATTGGGGGCAGTGCATGGGAGGGATGGACATAGGGGAAATGGCAACTGCAGGGAGGAAGTGGGAAAAGAGCTGTTACATTGTGGGGAATTGCAGTCAATGTCATGAAACAAAATGTGTGTGAACTACTATATGGAAAATGAATTTGCTCTGTAAACTGTCATCCAAATCACAACAAAATTTTTTTAAAAAAGATATTTGGTTATGACTCCTGTTTGCTTTACTATATTCATGGATATATTTATAGCACTTACAAATACATAGATAGAAATATTCTCTGTTGAATCTATCTATATTTGTGGCTATAGTCCCGTTTGCCTTTCCACTCCTGTTCAGTTTGAGTGTCTATCTACATATCCACTTGTAGATTATTGTTATGACTCTTATTGCAGGCTTGAGGAAGTAACAATTTTCACCTTTGTTGCCTTGAACTTGTGCTCCACCCTATTTCTTCCACTGCTTTGATCATTATTTCCTGATCTCTCCCTTATTGTATATCACCTTTCTTTTCACCCAAGTTAATATGTATCTACCCTCTACTTAGTGATTTCTCTCCTTCCCCTCCCACCTCAGGTAATCTTCAAAGAATGATTTTCTCTGTGTGTAAACCTTTTCTTGACTTTTTACAGTAGTGGTCTCATACAATATTTGTCCTGCTATGATTGATTAATTTTACTCAGCATAATGTTCTCTAGTTTTATCCATGTTATGAGCTCTTTCACAGATTCTTCATTATTCTTGTGTAGTGTTCCCCATGTTTGTTTATCCACTCATCCATTGATGGCCACTTAGGTTGTTGTCATCTTTTTGTTATTGTGAATAGTACTACAAAGAACATGAATGTGCCAGTATCTATTTCTTATTTCTCTAGGATATATACCTAGATGTGAGATTGCTGGATCATATGGTATTTCTATTTCCAACTTCTTAAGGAAGGACCATACCACTTTCCACAGTGGTAATAACATTTTACAATCCCACTAGCATTGTATGAGGGTTCCTGTCTCTCCATATCCTCATCAGCATTTTATTTATTTATTTATTTATTTATTTTATTTTGCTATTAATGCTGGGTGAGATTATATCTCATTGTGGTTTTGATTTTCATCTCTCTATTGGCTAATGATTGCGAGCATTTCTTCACATGTTTATTATCTGCCTGAATGTCTTCTTTGGTGATGTGTCTCTTCATGTCCGTTGCCCATTTTTAAATTGTTTTTTTTGCCTTTTCTTGTTGAGATATTGGAGTTTTCTATAAATTTTAGAGATTAGTCCCTTGTCCAATATGTGTTGCCAAATTTTTTTTCCTGGTCCATAGAGTTCTCTTTTTACTCTCTTGGTGAAGTTGTTTGATGTGCATAAATACTTAATGTTTAGGAGGTCTCAATCTTCTAGTTCATCTTCTGTGGCTTGTGCATTTTCAGTTATGTTTGATAGTGTATTTATGCTCTGTCTTAGGACCCATATGTTTACCTCTACTATTTTCTTTGATCATCTTTATGGTTTTCAGTTTCACATTAAGGTCTTTGATCCATCTTTTGCTTGGGTTTTATATAGTGTGAGATACGGATCTTCTTTCATTTTTCTGTAAATAGCTATCCCATTTTGCTAGAATCCTTTGGTAAAAGAGATTATCTCTTCCCCATTTTAATGGGTTTTGGCCCTATGTCAAATATCATCTTACCACAGGTAGATGGATTTACTTCTGGTTCATTTCTGTTCCATTGGTCTGTGGTCTGTCAGGTATCAATACCAGGCTGTTTTAAACACTGTGGCTGTTTAATAGATTTTGAGATCAGGGATGGTGAGGTCTCTACTTTCTTTTTCTACTTTAGCAGTGATTTTCTCATCCAGAGTTTCTTTCCTTTCCATATAAAGTTGGAGATTGGTTTTTCTATTTCTTTAAAAAGTGATGATGGATTCTGGTCCAGAATCACATGATATGGGTAGCATTGTCATTATTACTATGTTAAGTCTTGCTAGCTATGAGTATGGTATATTATTTTATTTATGTAGGTTTCTTTGGTTTCTTGAATTAGTATCGTGTAATTTTCTTTGTATAAATCTTTTGTGTTTCTGGTTAGATTTAGTCTTAAATATTTCATTTTTTTGTTGGCATTTGACTGTTAACCAGAAGACTTGTGGTTCAAACCCATCAGCCACTCCTCGGAAGGAAGACTGGGCAATCTAGTTCCGTAGTGATACTGCCTTGGAAACTCAAGGAGGGGGTCACTGGGAGTTGCATCCAACTCATTGGCAGTGAGTTTGCATTTTTTTTTTAATTGTAGAAAGTATTTCTTTCCTGATTTCCTTTACAGAATTATCTTTGTTAGTGAAGAGAGATCCAATTGATTTTTGGATGTTGATCTAGTAGCCTGACATTTTGCTGAATTCTTCTATCAGTTCCAGTAGTTTTCTTGTTGAGTTTCCAGGGTTTTCTATGTATAGGATCATATCCTCTGCAAATAGATAGCTTTACTTCTTCTTTCTAAATTTGGATGCCTTTGGTATGCCTTTCAAACCTTATAGCTCTGGATAGGACTTCCAATTTAATATTGAATGAAAGTGGTGAAAAAGGGCATCCTTGACTGATTCCCATTTGCAAGGGGAATGTTTTCAGTCTCTTTCCATTGACAATAATGATCGTCATTGGTTTTGTACATATGCACCAAATTATGTCGAGGAATTTCCCTTCTATTACTATTCTGCTGGGTATTCTAATCAAAAATGGTGTTGGATTTTGTCAAATGTGTTTCCTGTATCAATTGATGTGATCATGTGGTTCCTTTTCTATGTTTTATTTATGTGGTGAATTATGTTCATTGTTTCTCTAATGTTGAACGATCCTTGAATACCCATTATCATTCCCACTTGTCATGATACATTTTTTTTTTTATATGCGGTTTGCAGTTGGATTTTATTGGCTAGTATTTTTGCTTCAATGTTCATGAGGGATATTGGTCTGAAATTTTCTTTTAGACTGTCTTTGTCTGGTTTTTGTATCAGGGTTATGCTTGCTTCATATAATGAGTTTTGGAGTATTCTATCCTTTTCTATGTTTTAGATAGTTTGAGTAGGGTTAGTGTCATCTTTTCTGAATGTTTGATAGAATTTTCTAGTGAAGCCATCTGGGCCAGGACATTTTCTGTTGGGATTTTGTTTTATGATCTATTCAATTTTTTCTTTTGTAATTGTTCTGTTCAACATATTCTATCTCAAGTAATTTTAGTTCAGGTAGATGATGTGTTTCTAGAAATTTGTCCAATTTTTTCTAGGTTTTCAAATTTATTGGAGCACTGTCCATAGTATTCTGTTATTCTCTTTTTTATTTCAGTTGGTTCTATTGTCACATGCCCTATTTCATTTATTGTATCTTTTATTTGAATCTTCTCCTTTTCCTTTGTTAAATGTTCCAGTGCTTTGTAAATTTATTAATGTTTCCCAAGAATCAACTTCTAGTCTTATTGATTCTTTCTACTGTTTCATTTATTTATGCTAGAATCTTTACTATTTCTTTTCTTCTGGAAACCATAGGTTTCTTCTTCTACTCCTCTTTTTTTTTGTTGTTGTTTTTTGTTTTTTGTTTTTTGCTTTTTGCTCTTTTTCAAACTGTTGGAGATGTTGGGTTATGGTGTTGATTTTGGTTCTTTCTCCTTTTTTGATGTGTGTTTATTGCTATAAATTGACCTTTGAGTACTGCTTTTGCTGTGTCACAAAGGTTTTGGTATGTTGTATTTTCATTCTCATTTGATTCAAGAAATTTTCCTTTTTCTTAAGAAAATCTCAATTTTTAAAAAATTTTTATTGTGATTTCAGTGAAAATTTACAGAGCAATTTCACTTTTTTTTTTTCCTTTTTTAATTGTGATTTGGGTGAAGATTTACAGAGCAAAGTCACTTTCTATACAGCAGTTCACATACATTTTGTCTCATGACATTGACCGCAATTTACCACAATGCAACAGCTCCCCTACCACTTCCTCCCCATAGTTACCTCTTCCCAGTGTCCATCCCTCCATGCACTCCAGCCCCCTGAGCTGTCTCCCTGTGCATAAGCAGCCCTTCTTTCTCCCATGATTGTTCTCTCCAAGGAGGGTATCTACCTCAGGTAAATGTTCAACTCATATGCCTGTCTTTTGTTTGGCTGGAAACCACAGGTGTGGGTTCAAATCCAGACCCAAAGGGCAGCTAGGGGCCATAGTCTCAGTGGTTCCACCAGGCTCTATCGGACCAACAAACCTGGTCCCACCCCCTTTTTTTCCTCCAAATGATTTTGAGTTTCACATTGTTCTCCCTCTCTATCAAGGATCTCCTACATAGATCCCCTTCCAAGTGGATGACAGTGGTAGCCAGGCACCATCTAGTTCTTCTGGTCTCATAGTCATATAGGTTGTAGATCAGATGGTGTACCAGCTGCTAGGACTAATTGTTTCCATGAATTTTGGTTTTGTTCATTCTTATTTGCTCTGAATGAGGAGAGACTCATCGTTGCATCTAGATGGCAACTTGCTAGCTTTTAAGATCCCAGTCGCTACTCACCAAGGTTGGAGGTGGAACAATGTTTCGTATAGTATGTTATGCCAATTGAGCTTGATGTCCCCTGTGACCATGGTCCCAAGCCTGCAGGTTCAACTACTCAGTCTCTCTGGGTAGCTGGCTGTGACCAAGCACCAAGCAGTGACCACAACTTAGTCCCTTGTCAGCTCTGCTGTACACCTGGGAATTCTGATTATTCACATAAACTTATAGGACCATTGCCTGACAACCCTACATATGTTCTTGGATACATTCCCCATTTCATAGACATACCTAATCATACAGCCTGTCCACCCATCTTTCCACCCATATACCCATGTTTGCCTTCATTGACAATGCAGTACTACATGTACAAAAGTGTTTATATTTGTTGTCTGTACCTCCCATGTACCTCTCTATGTCTTTCTGATCCTCAGTGCTGTCATATTGGTCACACAGATTTGGTACATTGCCCTTCTCTTCATCCAAATCAATACTTATCTCTATCTATCTAACAGCATTTCCTCCCCTCCCCTCCCCTCCCACCCTGGGTAACCAACAAAGAAAATTTCCTTCTATAGATAAACCTTTCCTTAACTTGAAGTAGTTTTTTATAGTTTTCTTTATACGAGTCTTTTCTGTTCCTTATAAGGTTTATTCCCAAGTATTTTATTTTTTGGTAGCTATTAAAAATGGTATCTATTTCCTTATTTCTTTTTCAGCAATCTCTTTGCTGGTGTAGAGGAATCCCACTGATTTTTGGATGTTGATCTTATATCCTGCCACGATGCTAAAT
>NW_006921771.1:4621459-4630871 GCF_000298275.1 Orycteropus afer afer
TGTGTTTTTATTCTCATTTGATTCAAGGAATTTTTGAATTTCAATTTTGATTTCTTCTCTTACCCAGTCTTTCTCAAGGAGGGTGTTGTTCAGTTTCCCTGTGTTTACTCTTTTTCTGTTGATCTTCCTATTGTTGATTTCTCATTTGATAGCATTATGATCTGAGAAGATGGTTTCCAGTATTTCAATGTTTTAAAATTTATTAAGACTTGCTTTATGGCCTAACATATGGTCTATCATGGAAAATATTCCATTTGCACTAGAGAAAAATGTATATTGTGCTGCTCTTGGGTGAATTCTCTGTAGATGTCTATAAGGCCAAGTTGGTGGATTGTATTGTTTAGCTCTTATGCATCTTTGTTAAGTTTTCAAGACATTTTTTAATTTAATTTTTATTTTTTCTATACCCAGTAGTTTTTAAGAAGGGTGTTATTCAATTTCCATGTTTTTGAGTTTTTTCCCTGATCTTCCTATTAGTGATTTCTAATTTTATAGTGTTATGATCCAAGTAGATGCTCAGTATTATTTTGACATTTTTAAGTTTATTGTGGCTTGCTTTGTGGCCTAGCATATGATCTATTCTGGAGAATGATCCATGTGCACTGGAAAAGAATATGTGTTAAGTTTTTGTTGTATGAGGTGATCTGCACATGTCTATGAGGTCAAGTTGGTTGATTATGTTGTTGAGATCTTCTGTATATTTGAGTTTGTTTCTAGTTGTTCTGCCCTTCATCAAAAGTGGTGTGTTAAAGTCTCCTACTATTATTGTGGTGTTGTCTATTTCTCTTCTCAGTTGTGTTAAAGTTTGCTTTATGTATTTTGGAACCTTTCATTGGGTATGTAGATATTTATTATGATTACATCCTCTTGCTAGATTGATATGTCCCTTATGCAGGTTTTTGCCATAAAGTCTATTTTCTTAGAAATTAATATTGCCACTCCTGCTCTCTTTTGATTGTCAGTTGCTTGATATATTTTTTTCCATCCATTGATTTCTAATTTAATTCTATCCTTGTGTATAAGGTGAGTCTCTTCTAGGCAGAATATTGATGTTTTCTTATCCATTCTGCCCCTCTCTTTCTCTTGATTGGTGCATTTAATCCATTTCCATTCAGTGTAGTTGTTATTGTTGTTAGGAGCTTTCGAGTTGTCTCTGACTCAGTGACCCTAAACACAGCAGAATGAAACACTGCCTGGTCTTGTGCCAGCCTCACAATTCTTGCTATATCTGAGCTCATCTTGACAGTCACTGTGTATATTCATCTTGTTGAGGCACTTCCCCTTCTTTATTGACCCTTCACTTTACCAACCAGGGAATGGTTCCTTCTGACAACATGACCAAAGTAGGTGAGACAAAGTCTGGCCATTCTCACTTCCAAGAAGCATTCTGGCTGCACTTCTTCCAGAACAGATTTGTTAGTCCTTTTAGCAGACCGTGGTACTCTTAGATTTCTTCTCCAGCACCACAACTCAAAAGCAACAACTCTTCTTCTAAGATCTTCCTTATTCATTGTCCAGCTCTCACATGCATAAGAGGCAATTGAAAATACCATGGAGACATCTTTTCTCTTCAGTACTTGAAAGAGATCTTTTGCAGCAGATTTGCCCAGTACGATATGTCATCTGATGTCTAGACTGCTGTTTCCATTGGTGTTGATTGTAGAATCAAATAATATGAAATCCTTGAAAATTTAATCTTTTCTCCTTCCACCGTGAAGCTGTTTATTGTGAGGATTTTTGTTTTCTTTATATTGAGGTGTAATCCATACTTCAGACTGTAGTCTTTAATCTTCATCAATAAATGCTTCAAATCATCTTCACTTTCAGCAAGCAAAGTTGTGTCATTTGTATATTACAGGTTGTTAATGAGCCTTGCTCCCATCCTGATACCACGTTCTTCTTCATATAATCCAGCTTCTCATATTATTTGCTCAGCATACAAGTTGAATAAGCATCTGTTGGAGATGTTGGGTTATGGTGTTGATTTTGATTCTTTCTTCTTTTTTGATGTGTGTGGTTATTGCTATAAATTAACCTTTGAGTACTGCTTTTGCTGTGTCACAAAGGTTTTGGTATGTTGTGTTTTCATTCTCATTTCATTCAAGGAATATTTTAATTTCATTTTTATTTCTTCTGTTACCCAGTAGTTTTTAAGAAGGATGTTAGTCAATGACACACTCCATTCTTGATTTTGAACATTCAGCATTCCCTTGTTTTGTTCACAAGACAGCCTCCTGATCTATATACGGGTTCCTCATGAGTACAATCAAGTGTTCTGGAATTCCCACTCTTCTCAATGTTATTCATAATTTGTTGTAATCCACACAATCAAATGCTTTTTGATAGTCAATAAAACATAAGTGAACATCTTTTTGGTATTGTTTGCTTTCAGCTAAGATCCATCTGACATTAGCAATGATATCCCTTGTTGTATGTCCTCTTCTGTATGTAGCTTGCATTTTCAGAAGTCTCTGTCAATATACTGCTGCAACCATTTTGAATTATCTTCAGTAAGATTTTACTTGCATGTGATATTAATGGTATTGTTCTATAATTTCCACATTCTGTGGAATCACCTTTCTTTGGAATGGGTACAAATATGGATCTCTTCCAGTCAGCTGGCCAAGTAGCTGTCTTCCAAATTTCTTGGCATAACCAAGTGAGTGCCTCCAGTGGGGCATCCGTTTGTTGAAACATCTCAATGGGTATTCCATCAATTCACAGAGCCTTGTTCTTCACCAATTCCTTCAGTGCAGCTTTGACTTTTTCTTTCAATACCATTGGTTATTGACCATATGCCACCTCCTGATATGGATGAACATTGACCAATTCTTTTTGGTACAGTGACTCTGTTTATTCCTTCCATCTTCTTTTGATGCTTCCTGCATCACTCAATATCTGCATAGGATCTTTCGATATTGCAACTCGTGGCTTAAATTTTTTCTTCAGTTCTTTCAGCTTGAGAAATGCTGATTGTATTCTTCACTTTTGATTTTGTAACTCCAGTTCTTTGCACATTTCATTATAGTTATTGGTTTTGTCTTCTCGAGCTGCTCTTTGAAATCTTCTGTTTAGCTCATTTACCTTAACATTTCTTCCATTTGCTTTAGCTACTCTCCATTGAAGGGCAAGTTTCAGAGTCTCTTCTGTCATCCATTTTGGTCTTTTTTTCCTTTCTTGTCTTTTTAATGACCTCTTGCTTTCTTCATGGATGATTTACTTGATGTCATCTCATAATTCATCTGTTTTTTGGTCATTGGTGTTCAATGCATCAAATCTATTCATTAAATGGTCTCTAAATTCAGGAGGGATATAATCAAGGTCAGGAGCTCTGGTAGTGTAGTGCCTAAGGCATTTGACTGCTAACCAGAAGGCTGGTGGTTCAAACCCACTGGCCACTCTTTGGGAGGAAGATGGGGCAATCTACTTCCGTAGTGATACTGCCTTGGAAACCCAAGGAGATGCTGCTATGAGTTGGATCCGACTCGATGGCATATAACAACAACAACAACACAATCAGGGTCATATTTTGGATCTTGCAGACTTGTTTTAATTGTCTTCAATTTCAACTTGAACTTGCATATGAGCAGTTGATGGTCTGTTCCATAGGCAGCTCCTGGCCTTGTTTTGGCCAAAGATATTGAACTTATCCATTGCCTCTTGCCACAGATGTATTCAGTCTGATTCCTGTGTATTCCATCTGTTGAAGTCCATGTGTATAGTCGTCACTTATGTTGCTGAAAAAAGGTATTTACAATGAGTAAGTTGTTGGTCCTGTAAAATTCTGTCATGTGATCTCCAGCATTACTTGTATCACCAAGTCCATATTTTCCAACTACCTGTAACTCTTGTTTCCAACTTTTGCATTGCAGTCATCAGTGATAATCAACACCTCTTGATTGCATGTTTGGACAACTTCAGACTGCAGAAGTTGGTAGAAATCTCCAATTCCTCATCTTTGACTTTGGTGGTTGGTGCATAAATTTGAACAATAGTAGTGTTAACTGGTCTTCCTTGTAGGTGTATGGATATTATCCTGTCACTGACAATGTTGTACTTAAGGACAGATCTTGAAACACTTTGTGACGATGAATGCCACACAATTCCTTTTTAATTTGTCACATCCTGAATAGTAGATTATATGGTTGTCTGATTCAACATGGCCCAAACCAGTCCATTTCAGCTCACTAATGCCTAGGTTATCAATTTTTATGCATTCCATTTCATTTTTGACAACTTCCAATTATTTTCATTTATGTCGTTGCTATTAATTTTGTTCACTAAGTCCTTATGATTTTCTTCTTTCTTCTTTTTGTGAGAAGGTTTATTAATTTTCTTTGTGATTACCCTGCAATTTATTTTTACCTTCCTAAGTCCACATTCTGGAACTTGTCAATGCATAGCTACAATGTTGTTTTAAGGGTTAGAAAGAACTCAACTTGTGTCTAAACTTATGTCAAGACTCAAAATAGAGTTTGGGCTCCCAACTATAGCCCACAGCCTTCCACAAACCTAAGTGCTTTAGAATTTAAGTTTTAGTACATCGATTGGAATATGTGCATAATTGAAGACAGAAAAGGGTTACATAAATGAAGAGAAAAAAAAAAAGCGTTACAAAAAAGAATTGGTCTGGCCTTGACTGCCTAGTTAAGTGGTGATCCAGATATGACTCATGACCATGTGGCCTACAAAACAATAAAATTGCAGAACCTCAACCTTAATTTAAATGAGAAAAGTACACACTTAGGCAAATTCCCTAGTTCCTTATGTGAGCATAATCTGCTTTCAACCACACTCTTCCTGAGAGCAAACTGCCCTTCATAGGTTATTTCTTTCAAGGTTTTATGTATGTTATCCCATGACCTTCTTGCCTGCATGATTTTTCCCATGAAATCAGAGCTTAGTCTAATTGCTTCTCCTTTTTAGGTGACTTTTAGTTTTTCCTGAACTGCTCCCAAGATTTTTTTCTCTGTTTTTGTTTTAGAATGGAAAGTTAGATTAAGATATGTCTTGGTGACTTTCTTTTAGAATTTACCCATTATGGAATTCATTGAACTTCTTTGGTGGATATGTTTCTTCTTTCATAATATTAGGGAAATTTTCTGCTAGTAAATCTTTGACAATTTTCTTTGTGGTTTATGTATGTGTGTGTGAGAGAGATAGTGTGTGTGTGTGGTTTCCTTTTCAGGAATTCTAGTCACATGAAAATTTTTCTCTTGATAGTGTCCCTCATAACTCTTAGGTGTTCATCATTTTTTTTTTTTTTTTTCTGATGTTTCCTCATACAAATTAGTATGTCTTCTAATTCACTCATCTACTGTTCTATAGATTCAATTCTACTCTTTTGTCCTTCCAATGTACTGTTTAGCTCTTCAATTTTAGTGTTAATCTTCTGGGTTTCTAATTCCTGTTTTTGTATAGCTTCTCATTCACTATTTATTTTGCCATTTTGCTGTTGTATTGTTTTCCTGAACTCTTCTAAGATATTGTCCATGTTTTCCTGGATTTTGTTTATGGTTTCCTTGATTCCTTGGATGGCCCTATATATAAGATTTTGCATTCCTTATTAGGTAGTGCTATTACCTGTTCTTCCTTAGAGAGGTTTCATGATTCTTTAGTTTGGTCACTTACATGTGCTATCTGTCTTGCTTGTTTTATTTGAAGTTGTCTGTTGTCTCTGAGTTATTTGGAGTTGTATTTATTTGTTGATTATATATCTGTTTGTTTCACCTTGATTTTTTTTTTTTTTTTTGTTTTGCTTTATTTTGATATATCCAGGTGGGTGGGGCAAGCATGTTACTTTGCTCATTTGTCAGCACTTATGTACTCCCCATCCGTATGTGGGTGGGTGCAGTAACTGGTGGGAGTGTGATGCAGATCTCTGTTTGCCAGTCATGTAGAGCAACTGGTGGGGTGAGCAGGTCTTGTCTGCCTTTTGTTGTTGACTCAGTGGTTTGGGAGCAGCTGGTGGCTATTTGTGCAGTGGTAGATGGTAGGTGTGGTTGACTAGTAGGGAAACAACACTCACTTCCTTGTTTCATTCCCAATTTGTTTACACTGTTTCCCCATCTTAATGAGGGTACCATGAATTGGGCTCTTCACCCAAATATATTGCTATGTTGCCTTCTGTGTCTTAAACTGGCCGCTCTCTCTCAGATTCCTGCTCCATCTCTCTTCTCAATCACTTTTTATTCTGTTTCTTTTTCCATCTGTGTTTAATCCAACTTTCTATCCTTTTATTTCATGCTCAGAGTTTGAGAATTTTCATCTTTATCTGTTTCACCTGATTTTTGAATCTTTGTTGTCAAGAAACTGTGTAGAGTGTGTCTGGAGGACATCAGTTTGTCAACTCTTTAAAACAGTTTTTGATTTACAGAAATGGTAAGAAGACAGTACAAAGAATTCCCCTATACCTCCTCACTCCTATTCTCCTTTTGTTAACATCTTAGATTAGTTTAATACAATCATTACAATTAATGACCCAATATCAGTACATTATTATCAACTAAAGTCTATAGTTTATTCATATTTCCTTGATTTTTGCCTAATATATATTTTTTCTATTCTAGGATCCCATTCAGGAGACCACATTCCACTTACTTCTCATGTCTCCTTAGACTCCTCTTGGCTATGACAGTTTCTCAGACTTTTTTTTTTTGATGACTTTGACACTTTGGAGAAGTTATTGTCAAGTATTTTTAGGATGCCTGTCTGCTGGAATTTGTCTGATATATTTTCTTATGATTAGATAGGGATTAGGGGTTTTGGGAAAGAAGACCACAGAGATAAAATGTCATTTTTATGACATCATATTAAAGACACTTGTTATCAACATGATTTATTACTGTTTATATTGGCCTTGATCACCATTACAGTATCATACAAAATAGTTTCACAGCCCTAAAAATGCTTGATACTACATCTATTTATCCCTTCCCTCACCCTGAACTCCCTTAGAAACCTTGGCCATTCAAATATTTGTACAGTTTTTCCTTTACTAAAATTTCATATAATTGTACTCATCCTATATATAGCCTTTTCAGACTGTCTTCTTTCACATAACAATATATAGTTTACCTCCTCCATGTCTTTTCATAGCCTGATGGTTCATTTATTTATATGTTGAATAATAAGCCATTCTATGGATGTAGTATAGTTTGTTTATCCATTCACCTATTGAAGCTTGGTTTTAATTTTGGCAATTATGAATAAAAGTGTTGCAAACATTAATGTACACGTTCTGTGTATGTCTATGAAGTCAAGTTGGTTGATTGTGTTGTTGAGATCTTCTGTATCTTTGCTGAGTTTCCTTTCTAGTTGTTCTGTCCTTCATTGAAAGTGGTATCTAAGTCTCCTACTGCAGCATAGTGCCTTAGGCACTTGACTGCTAACCGGAAGGCTGGCAGTTGAAACCCACCAGCCACTCCTCGGAAGGAAGGTTGGGCAATCTACTTTAGCAGTGATACTGCCTTGGCAACCCAAGGAGGAGTCGCTATGAGTCAGGTCCGACTCGACGGCACATAACAACAAAAAAAAAACAACTGCTATTGTAGAATTGCCTACTTCTCCTTTCATTTTAGCTAATATTTGCTTTGTGTGTTTTGGTGTTCTTTCACTGGCTGAATAGATATTTATTATGGTTATGGCTTCTTGGTCTATTGACCCCTTTTTCATCATATAACACCCTTCCTTTTCCCTTATGCTGCATTTTGCCTTGAAGTGTATTTTTTCAGAAATTAATATGCCATTTCTGTTCTTTTTCTGGTTGTTATTAGCTTAATACATTTTTTCCATGCCTTAATTTTTAGTTTATGTTTATCTTTGTGTCTAAGGTGAATCTACTGTAGGCAACATATTGATGGGTCCGTCTTCTTATCCTAACCCCCACTCTTCCTTTTAGCTAGCGCATTTAATCCAATCATATTTAGCATAAAAACTAATGATTGGTAAGGAGCTCTGGTAGTGTAGTGCCTAAGGCACTCGACTGCTAACTAGAAGGCTGGTGGTTCAAAACCAACACCCACTCCTCAGAAGGAAGACTGGGCAATCTACTTCTGTAGTGATATCGCCTTGGAAACCCAAGGAGGGGTTGCTATAAGTCGGGTCCTACTTGACGGCACATGACAACAACAACAGCGATTGGTATGAGATGTCATTCTTCAGTGTTTTTTGTTGTGATGCTGATGATTTCTTTGCTTAGTTCATTTTGTTTTTGAGCTTTCTTTCCCTTTTCTTCATTATTGTTGACCTTGTGTTAATTAAGTCCTTGTAATTTTCTTCTTTCTTATTTTGGTTAGAAGAATTATTAATTTTCTTTGTGGTTATCCTGTAGTAAATTCTTATCTCCCTAAGTTTGGAACAATCTTTTCTATGTTGAGATTGTCTTGACTTCCTCTCCATATGGGAGGTTTGTAATTATGTTTTTTATTCCCTCTATATGTTTTGTAGTCTGTATCATTTAGAAATTTACTCCTCTGGTTCTCTATTTTCCACTTTGTAAGCTTATTAGAGATTTGAGAATTCTTTTCCTAGGCTGGTTTCTAGATCATTTTATTAAGTGTATTAATCTTAAGTTGTTGTCTTCCATTGTTGGTGTTGTGTTGGAAGGACTCCCATTAGCATTTCTTGAAGGGTTGTTCTGGTTTTCACAAATTCTCTTATTTTCTGTCTGTCTGGGAATGTCCTAATTTCACTGTCATTGTTAAGGAGCTCTGGTGGTGAAGTGCCTAAGGCATTTGATTGCTCATCAGAGGTTGGTGGTTCAAATCCACCAAGTCCTCTGCAGAAGGAAGATAGGGTAATATAAATCCACCAATTCCTCTGCAGAAGGAAGATAGGGTAATATACTTCCATAAAGATTTACTGCCTTGGAAACTGAAAGGGAGTTGCTATGAGTTGGATTGATTCAATGGCAATGAGTTTGATTTTTGATAGCTAAAGAATTATTTTTCTGGATATAATTCTTGGCTGGTAATTTTTTTCTTTCAAGCTTTTGTATATAACATCCCATTGCCTTCTTGTTTGCATGGTTTATGCCAAGAAATCAGAGCTTTGTCTTTTTGGTTGTCTTTTGTAGCTAACATTTCATTTTTCCTGAGCTGTTCTCAAGATTCTTTCTTTGCCTTTGGTTTTAGAAAGTTTGATTATGATATATCTTAATGATTTTCTCTAGGAGTCTATCCTATTTGAGATTCATTGATCTTGGATGGATATCTTTTTGTCTTTCATGATATTGGGGAAGTATCTGCTAACAAATATTCAGCAATTTTCTTTGTGGTTTATTATCATTATTTTGCCTCCTTTTGTTCTGGAATTACATTTATGTGTTGTTAGTTCTTTTAATATCATTATATATATATATATAATATCATAATGATATTTTATATATATATGTATATATATATATATATAT
>NW_006921771.1:4630971-4633356 GCF_000298275.1 Orycteropus afer afer
TTTCAGAAGGAAGATGGGGCAATCTACTTCCGTAGTGATACTGCCTCGGAAACCCAAGGAGGGGTCGCTATGAGTAGGGTCCAACTCGACAGCACATAGCAACAACAAATATATATATATATATATATATATATATGAAACCAGCAGGTTGGCTGGTGTAAACTCATCAGATGATTATCAGAAAGAAGATGAGCAATCTACTTCTGTAAAGATTTACCACCTCAAAAACCCAAAGGGGGTCACTATGAGTCAGAATTGACTTGATGGCAGTTAGAGTTTGGTTATATATATATATAAAGCTGTACAATCTGCTTCCATAGTGATACTGCCTCAGAAACCCAAAGAGGGGTCGCTATGAGTTGGGTCTGACTCAATGGCACATAACAACAACAATTCGGCCCTGAGTGTAGGCAAATGTGGTAGAAGCCACTGATCCACTGAGATGTGTGCCCACAGAGGTGAAAGAGGTTTGGCATGAGTGGGCACCTGCATTGGAGAAGGCTGCAGGTGTATATCTCTTGTGCTCAGCATGAGAAAGATCAGCCAGTGATGCAAGCTCAGGAAGGGACAGATGCAGCCTCTGGGCCTGTTGGTTTGGACTGGGTTGCTGTGGGTAGCTATAGGACTTCCTTGGCCAATAGTTTAGTGGTGGCAGGGAGAGGTTTTGTCTCTATTTGCAGGGAAGCTGTACTTGTTGGAGCAGAGGTGGTGGCTTACCAGTCATGGTTCACTGGCATGTGTCTCACATAACTTTAGGTACACACAGCCATTTATCCAGCTCCTGCTCCAACTCTAGTGAAAGGTCACCTAAATGCTATCTTCTCTCTCAACTGCCCGCACAAGCCTTTCTGTTTCCAGAGGTGGGAGGTGCCTGGCATACATGGGCTCCTTGTGAGGAGGCTGCAGAGGTTTGCCTTTTGTGTTCAGTGTAAAAAAGATCTCTTAGTCCTTTATGCACTCAGCAGGCAAGCTTCAGCCCCTTTCTCAGTCTGTTAGAGGTGGAGGTGTCCAGGGATTGGACAGGTAAAGACAGGGCTTCTCTACTAAACTGGGTCTGTGGTGGCAGAGAGAGTATTTACCCCTATGTGCAAGGAAGGTGTGCTGCTTGTTAGATCAGAGAGTGTATCCCTCCAATCTTCACTCACTGATGTGAGTGTGCTTCCCTTCTGGCCCTGTGCCATTTATCCAGCTCTTTCTAGAGTCAACCAAGCGAGAGATTGTCTGGAGCTTAGTTTCTTCAGCCACCCCAACACAAGCCTTTTGCCAAGCCAAAAGCCCAACATCTGCCAGTGGTGAGTTTTTTCTTTCCCTTTCTTCCTCCCTTTTCTCTGTGAGGCTATCTATGCAAATCTAAGTCTGACCTGCTTACCTGCATGTTCCTCTCTTACCTCCCACATGCCTTTTGCTGACCTTGAATTCCCCTTGATCTGTCTACACTGTATTGTGATTGCTATGGATATTCTGTGAAGATTTTTTTTTTTTTCCTCCTTGTCAGTGTCTGATGCTTCTGTATTCAAAATGTCCAAGCTTTGGCTGGTTCTGGCCTCTTTCATCTCCCCAGTACTAACCTCACAACATTTTCCTTCTAATCACACTCAATTTACTTTTTTATCTTCTTGTTTGATGTTCTTGTTTGAAGTCCAGTATCATTTTTTGTATCTGTTTCACTTAGTTTTTCCATGTCTCTGTTGCAGAGGGATTGGGTGGGGTGTGATTGTAGGACATCATCTTGTCTCCTAGCACATCATGTCTCCTGGAATTTATAATCTACAATACATGTTTTGAGGGAGACACAATTCAATCTGTAACAGGTAACATCCTTGTCTCATTCTTAATCTTAGTGTACAAATGTCCAGTCTGTCACCATTAAGTTTCATATTAGTTGTAGGTTTTTGTAGATGTTACTTATCAAATTGAGAAAGTTTCCCTTTATTTCTAGTTGCTTAGAATTTTTATCATGAATAGATGTTGTTGTTGTTGTTGTTGCTGTTAGGTGCTATTGAGTCATTTCTGACTCACAGCAACCTTATGCACAGCAGAATGAAACACCACCCAGTCCTGAGCCAGCTCCATGATTCTTGCTATACTTGAGTCCATCACCATCTCCACTGTGTCAATCCACCTCGTTGAGGGCCTTCCCCTCTTTTGTTGACCCTCCACATTACCAAGCATGACATCCTTCTCGAGGGAATGGTCCCTTCTGACAACATGACCAAAATACGTGAGACAAAGTCTGGCCATTCTCACCTCCAAGGAGCATTCTGGCTGCACTTCCTCCAGGACAGACCTGTTAGTTCTTTTAGCAGTCCATGGTACTTTCAGCATTCTTCACCAACACCACAACTCAAAAGCATCAACTCTTCTTCGTTCCTCCTTATTCATTGT
>NW_006921771.1:4633511-4646889 GCF_000298275.1 Orycteropus afer afer
GGCGAAGTGCCTAAGGCACTTGACTGCTAACCAGAAGGCTGGCGGTTCAAACCCACCAGCCACTCCTCGGAAGGAAGGTTGGGCAATCTACTTCCCTAGTGATACTGCCTCAGAAACTCAAGGAGGGGTCACTATGAGTCAGGGCCGACTCGACGGCACATAACAACAACAACAACAACAACAACATACATCGCCTGATGTCCTGACTGCTGCTTCCATTAGTGTTGATTTTAGAACCAAGCAATGTGGAGTCTTTGACAATTTCAATCTTTTTTTCATTTATTGTAATGCTGCTTATAGGTCCAGTTGTGAGGAATTTTTGTTTTCTTTATATTGAAATGTAATCCATACTGTAGACTGTATTCTTCAATCTTCATCAGTAAGTACTTCAAGTCTTCCTCACTTTCAGCAAGCAAACTTGTGTCATCAGCATATCACAGGTTGTTAATGATTCTTCCCCCAGTCATGATGCCACATTCTTCTTCATATAGTCCAGCTTCTCTGATTACTTGCTCAGCAAACAGATTGAATAAGTATGGGGAAAGGATACAACCCTGACACACTGCCTTCTTGATTTTAAACCATGCAGTGTTCCCTTTTTTCTGTTTGAACAACAGCTGCCTGTCTATGTATAGGTTCCTCATGAGTACAATTAAGTGTTCTGGAATTCCCATTCTTCTCAATGTTGTCCACAATTTGGTATGATCTACATAATCAAATGCTTTTGCATAGTCAATAAAACACAAGTAAACATCTTTCTGATATTCTTTACTTTGAGCCAAGATCCATCTGAGATCAGCAATGATATCCCTCATTCCATGTCCTTTCTGAATCCAGCCTGCACCTCTGGAACTTCTGTCAGTATACTGCTGCAACTGTTTTGGAATTATCTTCAGTATGATTTTATTTGCATGTGATATTAATGATATTATTCTATAATTTCCACATTTTGTGTGATCACTTTTCTTTGGAATGGGTACAAATATGGATTTCTTCCAGTCACTTGCCCAGGTAGCTGTCTTCCAAATCTCTTGGCATAACTGACTGAATGCCTCCAGCAGGGCATCTGTATATTGAAACATCTCAATGGGTATTCCATCAATTTCTGGAGACTTGTTGAATAGATGTTAGATTTTGTTAAATGCTTTTTCTTCAACATTTGATATGATCATATGATTTTTCTTGTTTAGTTTGTTGTTATTGTGCTTGGCAACAATTCATTTTTTAATGTTGAAACAGCTTGTATACCTGGAATAACTCCAGCTTGGCCATTGCATTTGTCCTCTAGTGCCACTATAACAGACATACCACAAATGTATGGCTTTAACGAATGGATTTAGTCTCTTACAGTTTAGGAAGATAGAAGTTCAAGTTCAAAGTGTCAGCTCTAGGGGTTAGGTGAAGACCCCTTGACCTTGAGCTTCAGCTCTGCCTCTTGATCCCACCCACTGAAGCTGGAGGCATCTCTTAACTCAGGCAGCTATTGGCTGCTGAAGCTGACAAACACAAGGTCAACAAACAAAATGCCACCATCCCAAGGTTATTAAGCAACAAGGCAGACCACTAGTTCAAGTCCAGAAACAGTTCCAAGATTGGCAGACAACATGGCAGGCTACTGAATGAAGACTTGGCTACATGAAAAGTCCAACTGTGTCAAAAAGCTCTCAAGACCTTTCTCAAAATTTTTCCTTATATATTGGAAATAGACTACATCCCTAAGACAGCTACTCAGTTGCTCACAGCAGATTCTACCCTGGAGTTGATTACCAGTCTTTATCATTGGGAATAACTATATCTTGCTGCCCAGCCACTCAAAACCAGGTCCAGTGAAGTTGATATATAACTTTAGCTTCCACAATCATGGTATACAATTAGTTTTATACATTAAAAAAAATTATTGTGATTTGGGTAAAAGTTTACAGAGCAAATTCATTTTCCATATGGTAGCTCACTTACATTTTGTCTCATGGCATTGACTGCAATTTCCAACAATACATCAGCTCTCTTCCCACCTCCTCCCAATAGTTACCTATTTCCTGTGTCCTTCCCCTCCCATACACTCCTGCCTCCCAAGCTGTCTCCGTGTGTATGCAAAGCCTTTCTATTCTACCGTGATTGTTCTCTCCAAGGAGAGCTCATATGCCTGTCTTTTGTTTGGCTGTAAGCCACAGGAATGGGTTTAATTCCAGACCTGAAGGGCAGCTAGGGGCCATAATCTCAGGTATTCCACCAGGCTCTATCAGACCAGCAAACCTGGTCCTTTTTCTTTCTTTCTTATTTATTTATTATGATTTTGAGTTTTGTTCCACATTTTTCTCCCACTCTGTCCAGGATCTCCTATATAGATCCCCCTCCAAGTGGTTGACAGTGGTAGCTGGGCACTATCTAGTTCTGGTCTCATAGTCATATAGGCTGAGGACTTTATGGTTTAGCAGTCCCTTGGACTAATTGTTTCTATGCATCTTTGGTTTTCTTCATTCTTCTTTGCTCTGGACAAGGAGAAACTCATCATTACATCTAGATAGCTGCTTGCAAGCTTTTCAGATCCCAGTCACCATTCACCGAAGTAGGATGTGAAACAATGTTTTGTGTGGTAGGTTATGCCAATTGAGCTTGATGTCTCCTGTGACGTTGGTCCCGAGCCCACAGGTCCAACTACTCACTCCCTCCAGTAGCTGGCTGTGGCCAAGAAATGACTATATATAACCCTTGATTATTTTCAGCTCTACTATATACCTGGAAATTCTTACAAAGCACACAAATACACTTGTAGAAACATTATTTGCCAACCCTATACATGGTCATGGTCACACTCCCCCTGCATAGACATACCTAATCTTTCAGTCTGTCCACCCATCTATCCACCTGTAGTTTTATACATTTTTAGATTAAATTTGCTAATATTTTGTTGACATTTTGGCATTTAAATTCATAAGAGATATTGGTTATCATTTCTTATAATTTCATTATCTTCTTTTGGTATCAAGGTAATACTGACATGATAGAATGAATAAAGAAGTGTTCCCTTGGGTTTTATATTTTAAGTGATTGTTTTTAAAGTGCTGAAGAGCAAAGAAGCCTCCTTGAAGACTAAGATGCTCCTAACCCAAGCCATGGTATTTTCAATAGCATCATCTGCTTGTGAGAGGTGGACAATGGACAAGGAAGACTGAAGATAAGTAGATGCTTTTGAGTGGTGGTGTTGGCAAAGAATGGTGAACATACCATGGGCTGCCAAAAGAACAAATATATCTGTCCTGAAAGAAGTGCAGCAGGAATGCTCCTTGGAAGCGAGAATGGTCAGACATCATTTCACTTTGTGTTGTCAGAAGGGTCCATTCTCTGGAGAAGGATGTCATGCTTAATAAAGTGGAGGGTCAGTAAAGGAGGGGAAGGTCCTCAACAAGATGGATTGACATGGTGGCTGCAGTGATGGGCTCAGGTATAGAAAGGATTGTGAGGCTGGCACAGGACCAGGCAGTGTTTCGTTCTATTGTGTATAAAGTCACTATGAGTCAGAGCCAACTCGACAGACTCTAAAACAACAATGGAGAATTGCTATCATTTCTTCCATCAGCATTTTGTAAAATTCACCAGTGAAAACATCTTGGCCTGGTACTTTCTTTTTTGGTTGATTATTCTTTTTTGGATGATTGATTCAATTCCTTTGAGAGATAGAGATAGATACATCTAAGAGATAGATATGTTGTTGTTGTTGTTGTGTGCCGTTGAGTCTGCCCCGACTCATAGCAACCCCTCTTTGGGTTGCCAAGGCAGTGTCACTATGGAAGTAGATTGTCCAACCTTCCTTCCGAGGAGTGGCTGGTAGGTTTGAACCACCAGCCTTCTGGTTAGCAGTCATATAGGCCTATTCAATTACTTTTTTCTTGTGTGAGTTTTGGTAGTTTTTGTCTTTCAAGAAATTGATTCTTTCATCTAAGTTATCAAATTTATACTATAGAATTTTTCATAGTAGGAGAGAAAATGGAGTCATAGTATGCTCAATTAAAACCAAAGCAAGCAAAGACAATCTTACATATGCATTTGTGCTACAAAATTAGCCACATACATTACAGAAGAAACAGAAGACAGAGTCGGAGTAAATTCTCAGAGACAACCAAACACCTTAAGAGAGAGAATCACCAGGCCTACTGACTCAGGACCATAGTCTCAAGGGACATCAAAATCTTGTTCCACGTCCTACTTTGGTGAGTATCAATTGAGGTTTTAAAAGCTTTTGAGCAGCCATCTAAGATGCAACTATTGGTCTCCTCACATCTGAATCAAAGAAGAGTGAAGAAAATCAAAGGCATCTGGAAACAATTAGTCCAAGGATAAGATGGACCACAAAGACCTCAGCCTTCATGACCCCAAGACCAAAAGAACTAGATGGTGCCCAGCTACTAATGCCAACCATTCAGAAAGGAATAAAAAATGGAGACCCTGGATAGAGTGGGAGGAAAAAAGTGGAACAAAATTCAAAAACACAAAAATGATTAGAATTACTAGTCAGATAGAGCCTGGTGGAACCCATGAGACTATGGCCCTGGCTTACCCTTTGGGCCTAGAAATGAACTCACTACCTGGATTGGCTCTCAGCCCAACAGTATAAAGACCTACTTACAGAACACCTATT
Organism: Orycteropus afer afer; assembly: GCF_000298275.1. Classification (NCBI taxonomy): domain Eukaryota; kingdom Metazoa; phylum Chordata; class Mammalia; order Tubulidentata; family Orycteropodidae; genus Orycteropus; species Orycteropus afer. The sequence goes on from NW_006921771.1 coordinate 4,638,148, forward strand.
CCAGGGCAATGCATCCACCCACTCTAGGAAGATGCACCCTTAGATCAATCAGTTACGAGACATCAGAGGGGCCGCATTCACATAGAAGGAAAGCTGGACAGACAGGAATGCATAGTTAAGCAGGCCACAGGGAGAGGGCAGTCAGGAGGGAAGGAGAGTTTGTTATGGTTGGGGATGGTAATTGGGGCATGAAATCAAATGTGCACAAACTGTTGAATGCAAAATTAATTTGCTTTGTAAATTTGCACCCAAAGCAAAATAAAATTGTGAGAGGGGGAAAAAAAAAAAAAAAGAGTTACAAACCTGCCACTACCATCGAGTAGGATCCAACTCATAGTGACCCCTCCTTGGGTATCCGAGGCAATATCACTATGGAAGTAGATTGCCCAACCTTCCTTCTGAGGAGTGGCTGGTGAGTTTGAACCGCCAGCCTTTTGGTTAGCAGTCAAATGCCTTAGGCAATACACCACCAGAATTCCCAGTTACAAACCTGGTAGACATTAATATAACTATATTAATAATCACTTTGGGACCTCTGGTAGTATAGTTCCTAAGGCACTTGACTGCTAACCAGAAGGCTAGTGGTTCAAATCTACCAGCCACTTCTCAGAAGGAAGGCTGGGCAATCTACTTCCGTAGTGATATCGCCTTGGAAACCCAAGGAGGGGTTGCTCTGAGTCGGGTCCAATTCGACGGCACATAACAACAGCAACAACAACAATCACTTTAACTGGGTTTGTGACTTATTTACTTATTTATTTTTTGCATCTCAATAGTCTAAATAAAAATAGAGATCCTCAGAGTGCATAAAAACATTTTTTTCCCCTTGAACTGTGCTCAAATCAGCTAATATTTTCAGGAAAAAAAGTGTTAGCAGATTTTCATTGTTTTCTTCAAGTACTTTTGTGTCACTAGGGCCCCTCTCATAGTGGGTTTTTATCTTCTAAGAACCTTGGGACTGGCCAAATTCCACTCTGTTTTTCTTAGGATTTGATTTAGCTGTTAGCCTTTCACCCTGCGCAATTTTGTAATTTAGCAAATGCCTTGAGGGGAATAGTAGACATGTCTGAAACATCACAAGCTTCCTATTTCATCATTTGAGTCACTCAAGCCCTTCAGGATTCCAGAAATCTTTGTTGGTTTATCTTTTCACTAATTTCCAATACTTAATCTTATGAGATATGAGTGAAATAAATCTGACAGTGTAGGCTTCTTTGGGTCAGAATGAATAATCATGCTGCCCACTGATGTGGTCACAGCTTTCATTACTTACAGTAAACATGGTGATGGTGATAAATGGGGTAGAATTTACCAAGAACCAAGCTCTCCCAAAAGGATTCCATAAAAGGACAAGAAAATTTTGGGTTATTCCCATGCATACCCCATGATACATTGTGCATGAGAACAAATGGTGACTTGGGCCTGGAGTTTTTACAACACAATCTAGAGAGGTGCAGGAGCTGGACTTCAAGAGAAGGACAAAGCAGGGTAAAAAGGAAGTGTTTTTTTTTTTTTTTTTTCCTGTTATCTGGCGTGGTTACTCTGTTACTAGAGGAACATCTTTAGTTCAAGTGCACATATCCAGAAAGAATATCACTCCCCCTCTAGCTACAAAAAGATTAATTTTGTAAACTTGCATTTTCTGATTAATGATACAATATCAAGAGGTGAGATCCCCATGGGGAAAGTTATTTGATGTTATCATAATCATGAAGATGGTGGAGTTGATCATGTTCCATATAGTGTTCACGCATGAGCACGAGACTGCATTATCGACTGCTCATAACAGGAAAATGACATCTCTGGATGTCATTGGAGAGAGACTCAATTCCTAGCTTCCTTATCAGAAAATATTTTGAGCTTAAGGCATCAGTTTATGTGATCTAGATGGCAATTCTGGAGACAGATTGTCCTCCCAACAAACTCAAGCTGAGAATTGTCATATAACCCCAGACATGGCTGCAGACGCTCAGCTCAGCTCTGAAGATTCCCACATTTCTGAAATTTTATTCCCTCTGGCTCTCCTTGGTTTTCCAATTCTGTGATGCCTTTAAATAAACGATTATGTAATTAATCCAGCTTTTTCTATCTGTTAGTGGAACTGAGCTTCAAATTTTTCTATATAGAAAGGGAATTATTGAATGCTTTCATTTTAATATGTGTTCAATTTTGTATTTATCATGTAACAATTTGAATAATGAATATATGAATACACACTCTTAAAAGACAAATTTTGACTTTCATTTTAAATTCTTATCAGAGGATAACTTAATCAGATGCCCTTTTTCATTGCCATATGGTATCAAGAAAAATAGTCAATAGTTTTTTCTCAACTAAGAAATTGTGACCTTCTAAAATAAGTAAGTCGTTCACTTTATATTGAAGACATCACCAATCTTACTTCACTATCCCAGAGATTCAAGGATATCAATGCTTTTGAAGGAGATCTCAGGATAATTCTTGGTTCGTGTCTTTTGATTCTTATGTCCTATATTTATCCTTTTTACCATACTCACAATCACCAACCTCTTAGTTTGTGTCAGTTAATGATGTTCTTAATTGTGATCTATTAACTACAGAATTTTTTTTTTAACTAACAATAATCATCTTATGCTGCTTAATTTATGTTTTAGTCATGCATTGAACAATACTTTTTGATTAGCTGGTGTATGCCAGAAACGGTTTTAGAAACTAAATAATCAGTGGCAATGAAGATAGTGAATTAATTTTCTAGTGGGGGAGAAAGGCAAGTAAGTGATAGTTTTTACAGAGAGAGAGAAAACTGATATGATACAGCTAAGTACAGGGTAGTGTAAATTTCTCTTACTTAATGTGGACTTTTTTTTTCCAGATTCTTTTTATAAGATAAAGCACAAAAATAATGAGACAGCTGTATTGGGAAAAAATGTGACTATATTCTGCAATTTGACAACTTCAGAAGATATTGTGCAAATTACCTGGCAGAAGATCCAAGACTCTTTGCCACAAAATATTGGCACTTACAGCAGTAAATACGGGGCAAAGATTCTTCCGCCATACTTAGATCGACTTCACTGTGAGACCATTGAACCCAATTCCTCATTCATCACGATCCGTGAAGTGACATTTGAAGATGAAGCCTGCTACAAATGTTTATTTAATATGTTTCCACATGGCAGCCACGGAGGACAAATCTGCCTTAATATTCTAAGTATATAAGTGTTTTCTGAAGGAGAATATTGTTGGAAGATAAATCATGGGGATGTAGTGTTTTAAGAATGAGGTCCAGAGAAAAAATGTTAATGGTGGAAAGACTAATAGAGGTTATATGGGTCAAGCCTGCATTGTATAGAAGAAAAAATAGAAGTTAAAGATTGCTTTATGACTTACCTATTATCACACAGTGTAGGACCAAGCAAAAAATTAAGGTCTTCTGTCCTCTTTTCTGACTTTTTCGTACTATACCACACTGGACAAAATTCATCCATCCAGTGGACAAAATTCATAGAAATTTAGGATTTTCTCATTGCAGAGTTGGGGAAAGAGGGAAGTAAAAGAGACAGTAAAGAAGAAGAAAGAGGAAAGGTGAAGAATCTAAGAGAATAAGGACTTGCTAGCCTTCAAACTAACAGTATGTAATGCAGATAATGATAATGTAATCATACTTTCTTATTATGTAGCCAAAAATTTCAAGTATTAGAGGTTTAGATGTTGTAATTTTAAGACTGAATAAAAATTGAGATACCAATTCTTTCTCTCAAACTGGAGGGCCTGTTGGTAAATATAGGAGATGGAATTGTGAAGTTCTATAAAATATAAGAAGAGGTATCTGAGAGTGATATATTTTCACCATTTTGGCTTCATAAAAAAAATTTAAGGAAGACCAGTCTTTAACACCATGAAAATCTGTCACGACATATTTTTACATTTAATTTTGTTTCTCTCTTTCTCTCTTTTTATTTTTTCCCCTCAGCTGTATCTGAATTAAGAACTGAACTCCAGTCCAATGCTGATTCTGAAGATTTTCTTAGAGTCATTACCTCAGCTATGGGAAAGCCTGCTCCTCAAATATCTCTTTTTCCCTCCCTACTCCTGATTAATCTAAGCAAGGAATACCGTGCTCAGAACCCAAATGGCACGGTAACCGTCACGAAAATGGTTGACATCTCTTTGGAGACTGTGTGGTCCCTAGGACTCCAACATGTGATTGTGAACATGGATCATCCTCTAAGGCATGAAGAGAAGATTGTTCCTCTTCCAATAAAAAAAGAATGTAAGTAAAAGTGATAAATCAACAAGGAGAAATAATTGTCTTTCTTCAAAATTCATTACCAGAAGTGTTTGTGTAAGATATTAAAAAATATATAAATCAGAATAGTGTGCATACATGGTTAAATGATTCAAATAAATAAGTTCCCTACCCCACTCCTGTTCCCTGGAGCTTTTTTTTTTTTTCCCCCTACATGGCAAAATTTTAATTTATCTTCTTTCCATACTTCCAACTGAATTTCCATCCCAATCAGTGAAGATTAAAGTAATTTACAACAACTTTTCCTCCTCTTCCTTACTCACAATGTAGTTCCCAGTGAGAGATGTGAGAAGACATCTCTCAGTTTTGCTATAGTTCATTTGAAAGAAGTGCATCTGCCCCATAAAGAAATGTATCTCTTCCCAGCCTGCTTTGTATACTTCCTCCTTACCTTTGTTTCTCAGTAGTTTTACTTTGATGGATCCTGGTCTTGTGTTCTTTGCAGTAATTCTGCTTAGAGTTCCCTGAGCTAAGCGTCTTGAATCTGTGGGATAATCAATGTCTTTAATTCCTTTTGGAGAATTCTTGCCTGTCTCCTACTTGAACATTGCTGGTAAATACCTATCCACTGTCCAAAATTCTGCTTTTGCATGTGGAAATGGGTGCTCATGACTGAAACTTTCATTGTGTGACTCATTCCCTCACCACTTTTTTTTGTCCTCAGAATCCTGGGCTTCTCCTGGTTCTGCATTGATCTCTCTGCAGGTGTATTCTGTTCTGGGCATCCATGAGACAGCAGCTTCTTTATCCTGTATTCCATTGGCAATTCCTCTATCCACTTTTCATCTTTGATAAATTTGTTTAAATCTTTTGTCCCCTGAAGGTCACTCTACTGTCTTTTGTTTTGCATTAGTCCTTTTTATTTGTTTCAGTAGATTTTAAACTGAGTCTCAGAAAGGAGTCGAAATAAATATGTTTGTTATCTTTCTCTCTTGAAACTGAAGTCAGTCAGTTCTTTTTTGCTGGCAAGTCTCCACAAGATTGGAACATGCCAACTATTATGGATTGAATTGTGTCTCAAAAAAATATGTTGAATTCCTGGTACTTGTACCTATGAATGTAATCTTGTTTGGAAATAGGGTTTTTCATTTGCTATGTTAATGAAATCATACTGGAGTAGGGTGGATATTAAACCTAATCACTTCTGATTTATAAAAAATACCAGAATAGACCCAGAGACACACATGAGAGAAGGCAGATGTCATGTGAGGATTGATTACAAGCCAAAGAATGCCGAGAAGCCAAGGAAAACCTCAGGCTACAGACAGAAGGGATTAACATGACCAAGACCCTGATTTGGACTTTTACCCTCCAGAATTATGAGAAAATAAATTTCTGTTTGTTAAAGCCACTCACTTGTGGTGTTTGTGTTATAGCAGCCATAGGAAACTAAGACAATAACAGTAGCATATTCATATATGACATCAATCTATCAGTGATACATTGGTTGTTGTTGTTGTTGTTATGTGTCATCCAGTTGTCTCTGACTTATAGCGACCCTATGTACAGCAGAATGAAACACTGCCAAATCTTGTGTCAGCCTCACAATCTCTCTTATACCTGAGCCTATCATTGAAGCCACCATGTCAATTCATCTTGTTGTGGGCCTTCCCCTTCTGCTTTGACCCTCCACTTTACCAAGCATGACATTATTCTCCAGAGAATGGTCCCTTCTGACAACATGACCAAAGTAAGTGAGGCAAAGTCTGGCCATTCTCGCTTCCAAGGAGCATCCCATATGCACTTCTTCCAGGACAGATTTGTTAGTTCTCTTAGCAGTCCACAATACTTTCAGCATTCTTTGCCAATACCACAACTCAAAAGCATCAACTTTTCTTTGGTCTTGCTTATTTATTGTCCAAGTCTCACATGCATATGAGGCAAGTGAAAGAGCCATGGCTTGGGTTAGGTGCATTTTAGACTTCAATGAGATATCTTTGCCCTTCAGCACTTGAAAGAGGTCCTTTCCAACAGATTTGTTCAATGCAATACGTCTTTTGATGTCTTGACTGTTGCTTCCATTGGTGTTGATTGTAGAATCAAGTAATTTGAAGTCTTTGACAATTTCAATCTTTTCTCCATCTGTCATGATGCTGCTTATTGGTCCAATTATGAGGATTTTTGTTTTCTTTATATTGACATGTAATCCATACTGCAGACTGTAGTCTTTAATCTTCATCAATAAGTGCTCCAAGTCATCCTTACTTTCAGCAAGCAAAGTTGTGTTGTCTGTGTATCTCAGGTTGTTGATGAACCTTCCTCCTATCCTGATGCCACATTCATCTTCATATAGTCCAACTTCTCGAATTATTTGCTCAGCATACAGATTGATTAAGTATGAGGACAGGATTCAACCCTGACACACTCCCTTCCTGATTTTAAACCATTCAGTATCCCCTTGTTCTGTTCGAATGACAGCATATGTACAGGTTCCTTGCAAGTACAATTAAGCGTTCAGGAATTCCTGTTCTTCTCAATGTTATCCATAATTTGTTATGATCCACACAATTAAATGTCTTTGCATAGTCAATAAAACACAAGTAAACATCGTTTTGGTATTCTTTGCTTTGAGCCAAGATCCATCGGACATCAGCAACGATATCCCTCCCTCCACATCTCCTTCTGATTCCAACTTGCATTTCTGGAAGCTTTCTGTCAATATACTGCTGCAACCATTTTTGAATTATCTTCAGTAAGAGTTTACTTGCATGTGATATCAATGATATTGTTCGAAAATTTCTGCATTCTGTGGAATCACCTTTCTTTGGAATGGGTACAAATATGGATCCCTTCCAGTTAGTTGGCCAAGTAGCTATCTTCCAAATCTCTTGGCATAGCGAGTGAGTACCTCCAGAGGGGCATCCATTTGTTGAAACATCTCAATGGGTATTCTGAAAATTCCCAAAGCCTTGTTTTCCACCAATTCCTTCAGTACAGCTTTGAATTCTTCCTTTAATTCCATTGGTTCTTGACCATATGCCAACTTCTGAAATGGATGATCATCTACCAATTATTTTTGGTACAGTGACTCTGTGTATTCCTTCCATCTTCTTTTGATGTTTCCTGCATATTTCCAGAGAACCTTTCAATATAGCAATTTGAGGCTTATTTTTTTTCCTCTTTCTTTCAGCTTGAGAAATGCTGAATGTACTCTACACTTTTGGTTTTCTAACTCCAGGTGTTTGCACATTTCATTATAGTAAATGACTTTGTCTTCTTGAGCTGCTCTTTGAAATCTTCTGTTCAGCTCTTTTATCCTGTCAATTCTTCCTTTGCTTAGCTACTCTCTGTTCAAGGGCAAGTTTCCAGGTCTCTTCTGACATCCATTTTGGTCTTTTCTTCCTTTCCTGTCTTTTTAATGACCTTTTGCTTTCTTCATGGATCATGTTCTTGATGTCATCCCACACTTCCTCTGGTTTTTGATCATTGGTGTTCAATGTATCAAATCTATTTTTCAGATGGTCTCTAAATTCAGGAGGGATATAATCAAGGTCATATTTTAGCTCTTGTGGACTTATTTTAATTGTCTCCGGCTTCAACTTGAACTTGCACATGAGCAGTTGATAGTCTGTTCCACAAGTCAGCTACTGGCCTGTTTTGGCTGAAGATTTGAGCTTCTCTATCACCTCTTGCTACAGATATAGCTGATATGATTCCTGTGTAGTCCATCTGGCAAAGTCCATGTGTACAGCCATCATTTGTATTATTGAAAAAAGGTATTCGCAATGAATAAATCATTGGTCTTGCAAAATTCTGTCATACAATCTCCAGCATCATTTCTATCACCAAGGCCCTATTTTCCAACTACTGGTGATTTTTGTCTCCAATTTTGCATTCCAATCACCAGTGATAATTATGTCTTGATCAGATGTTTGCTCAATTTCAGACTGCAGAAATTGGTAAAAATCTTTAATTTCCTCATTTTGGCTTTGGCAGTTGGTGCATAAATTTGAATAATGGCAGTTTTAACTGGTCCTCCTCGTAAGCATATGGGTTGTTGTTGTTGTTAAGTGCCGTCGAGTCGTTTCCGACTCATAGCGACCCCATGCACAGCAGAACAAAACACTGACTGATCCCGCGCCAGCCCCAAAATCCCTGCTATACTTGAGCCCATCATCGCAGCCAAGGTGTCAATCCATCTCGTTGAAGGCCTCCCTCTCTTTCGTCGACCTTCCACCCTACCAAGCATGACATCCTTCTCCAGGGAATGGTCCCTTCTGACAGCATGACCAAAATAGGTGAAACGAAGAATGGCCACATTCTTGCTTCAAAGGAGCATTGGCTGCACTTCCTTCAGGACAGATCTGTTAGTTCTTTTTTCAGTCCATGGTACTTTCAGCATTCTTCACCAGCACCACAACCCAAAAGCATCAACTCTTCTTCGGTCTTCCTTATTCATTGTCCAGCTCTCACATGCATACCAGGCGATTGGAAATATCATGGCTTGTGTCAGG
>NW_006921771.1:4649544-4653251 GCF_000298275.1 Orycteropus afer afer
TTTAGCCTAAACGGACTATTCCTACAGGTGTGCAGTAATGTACCAAACAGTGTTTCTTTGCTCTTCATAAGGTTTTTCCCTGGCCAATTCTTTCACAAGTGGACGGCCTCTTCCTTCTTCCTAGTCTGTCTCAGTCTACAAGCTGGGCTGTTACCTGTGCACCAGGTGCACTCGCTGGGTTTTAAACACCAGAGGCTCAGCCTCAAAACTCAAGTCTACATGTCACCACAGTAGGACAAACCGACAGACCAGTTTGTCTTGCTGTTGGAGACCTCTTGTATCACCCCCAACTGGGTCCCTGTGGCTGACTGTTCCTCTGTCTGGCTTCCTTGCTTTAACCCCTCTCTCCTGCTCTTCTGCCCTGCTGTTTTGTGCGTACCTGAGTTGTCCCTGGGGCTGACTGCAAGCATATGGGTATTATCCTATTATTGACAGCATTGTACTTCAGGATAGATCTTAATACATTATTTGTGACAATGAATGCCACACCAATCCCCTTCAATTTGTCATTCCCAGCATAGTGATCATATGATCATCTGATTCACAATGGCCAACACCAGTCCATTTCAGCTCATTAATGCCTAGGATATCAATCTTTATGCATTCCATTTCATTTTTGACAACTTCCAATTTTCCTAGATTCATACTTTGTATATTCCATGTTCTGATCATTAATGGATGTTTGCAGTTGTTTCTTCTCGTTTTGAGTTGTGTTACATCAGCAAATGGAGGTCCCAAAAGCTTTACTTCATCTACATCTTTAAGGTTGGCTCTACTCTGAGGAGGCAGCTCTTCTCCGGTCGTATTTTGAGTGCCTTCTGACCGGATGGGCACATTTTCTAGCAGTATGTCACACAATGTTTCAGGGCTATTCATAAAGTTTTCTAGTATTATATCAAACAATAATTCACTGCTATTCATAAGGTTTTCACTGGCCAATTATTTGAGAAGTGGATGGCCTCTTCCTTCTCTCAAGTCTGTCTTAGTCTGGAAGCTGCACTGAAACCTGTCCTTCATGGGTAACCCTGCTGGCATTTGAAACACCAGTGGCATAGCTTCCAGCCTCACAGCAACACTCGAGCCACCACAGTATGACAAACTGACAGACTTGATACATTGGTTAGAATATTATAATTAAGTTTATTTCTCATTGAGATACAAATGTTGGTAAAGAAGTAATTTGTCAATTTACAAGAGGATTTTTCCTTGCTCAGCTTTGTAAAAAATATTGGGGATATAAATCCCAGATTCTTTTGAAATCTCATAGAGAACTTTTTTTTCTAGCCTTTATCATTGCTGGCTATACAGCTGTGTTTACATTATAGTGCAAAGTTCAGCATCCCTTACCTATTTTTGATTCACTATATTATATTTTTGGGAGCTCTGGTAGCATAGTGCCTAAAGCACTTGAATGCTAACCGGAAGGCTGGTGGTTCAAACCCACCAGCCACTCCTGGGAAGGAAGATGGGGCAATCTACTTCCGTAGTGATACTGCCTCGGAAACCCAAGGAGGGGTTGCTGTGAGTCAGATCCGACTCAACGGCACATAACAACAACAACATATTATATTTTACTGGGAAAAAAAAATAGGCTAAAAAATAGAAACTGGTCCAGAATAATGGCTAAGCATGTACAAATGAATAGCACAAGGTTCCTCAAATAAGATATGCACTTACCTAATGGTACCTCAGGGAAAGAGAAACCACTAACAAGGATTTCTCTCATCCTTAAATTGTCATAGAGTTTTCAAAACAACAAATTCAGAAGGGGTGAGAGATTACTATGAGTAGATAAATGACAATAGTGTAACAATCAGGAAGAAGACAAAAGAAATACTATTATGAACAACAGACTTATGAATGAAAAATACATGATAGTTATGCTATGTAATGGGAGCAGAAATTTCCTAACGATCTGTCCATAAAGTGTATAAGTGTATAGGTTCATTTTTATTCTCTATTTTTTATTACATATACACCAAAACACCTGCCAACAAAATTTCCACATTTAAAAATCAATGATTTTGATTATGTATTTCATGTCATGCTACTATTATTGCAAATCTCATTTAAAACTATTTAACCACCATTAACATAAACTCACCCCCAAAAAAAAATTTAAAAAACTTCCCCTTTCCCCCTTTTCCTATGTCTGGTAACTATTTGTTGTTGTTGTTGTTGTTGGTACTGCTGTTTTACCACTTCTTGTTTTTCTTTTATATTGTGATTTGGGTGCAAATTTACAAAGCAGATTTGTTTTACTCTCAACAGTGCATGCACATTTGATTTCATGGTCCCAATTACAATCCCCAACCATAAAAAACTCTCCTCCCATTTCCTCCCCATGACCCCTCCTTCCCTATCCCCTTTCTATCTATACATTCTTGTTTGGCCAGCTTTCCCTCTATGTGAATGTGCCCCTCTGATGTTTCATGGCTGACTGATCCAAGGGGTGCATCTATCTAGAATAGGTGCATGCTTCTCCCTGGGGTAGGCATTCTACTTGTAGGTCTTTCTACTGTTGGGATGAGAGCCAATTCACAGAAGTCATTCCATTTCCAGTCCCAAAGGATAACCTGGGGGCAAAGTTTTGGGAGTTCCACCAGTCTCTATCTGACCATTTTTTAATTCTGATCATTTTTCTGTTTTTGAATTTTTTGTTCCACATTTTTCCTCCCACTGTAACCAGGATCTCAATTTTGATCCCTTTCTAAGTGGTTAGCATTGGTAACCAGGCACCATCTAGTTCTTCTGGTCTCAGGGTCATGTAGGCTGGGTTCCTCATCATCCATCATATCTGTGGACTAATTGTTTCCAAATGACTTTGATTTTCTTCACTCTTCTTTGCTCCATATGAGAAGAGACCAATAGTTGGATCTTAGATGGCTGCTTCAAAGCTTTTAAGACCCCAGTTACTACTCACCAAGGTAGAACAAGATTTTTATGTACTGTGTTGTGCCAATTGAGCATGATGTCTCCTGAGACTATGGTACTAAGCAGCAAGCCTGGTGATTCTCTCGCTCCAGGTGTTTGGTTGTCTTGAGAAGCTACTCCAACCTTGTCCTCTGTTACTTCTGTAATGTATGTGGATAATTTTGTGGCACAAGTCCATATATAATAATATCTTCAGCCAGATCTATCCTTGGTCTTAGGTATATTCCTGTTCACCTACCTCCACCTGATTTTCTCACCTGTCATATGCATTTACCCATAGCCTAGTGTTTGCTGCCACTGGTAATGCAGCATTGTGAATGTAATAATATTTGCTTTTATTGTCTATATCTTTTGTGCACATTTCTATGTCCTCCCTTTTCCCATTGTTACTGTGTTGGTCACAGACTCAATTTTTCCTCCCCTTCCATCCTGTCCCTGGTAACCAAGAAAGTGAATTTCTTTCGCTGCATAAACCTTTTCTTGACTTTTTACAATAATGAACTTATATGATATTTGTCTTTCTGTGATTGACTTTTCATTCAGCATAATGTCCTCCAAATTCATCTATGTTGTGAGATGATTCATGTATTTTTCATTATTCTTTAATGTTGCATAGTACTCCATTGTGTAAATGTGCCAGATATAATTTGGGAGTATTCTATAATTTTCTGTGTTCTGGAATAGTTTTAGTACTATGGGTGTCAGCTCTTACTTGGATATTTGTTAGAATTCTCCAATGAAGCTGTCTGGACCAGGACTTTTTTTTGGGGGGG
>NW_006921771.1:4656231-4660536 GCF_000298275.1 Orycteropus afer afer
TGCATGTGAGAGCTGGACAATGAATAAGGAAGACCGAAGAAGAGTTGATGCTTTTGAGTTGTGGTGCTGGCAAAGAATGCTAAAAGTACCATGGACTGCTAAAAGAACTAACAGATCTGTCTTAGAGGAAGTGCAGCTGGAACGCTCCTTTGAAGCAAGAATGGCCAGACTTCGTCTCACCTATTTTGCTCATGTTGTAAGAAGGGACCATTCCCTGGAGAAGGATGTCATGCTTGGTAGGGTGGAGGGTCAACAAAAGAGGGGGAGGCCTTCAACAAGATGGATTGACACGGTGGCTGCAATGATGGGCTCAAGTATAGCAGGGATTGTGGGGCTGGCGCGAGATCAGGCAGTGTTTCATTCTGCTGTGCATGGGGTCGCTACGAGTCAGAAATGACTCGATGGCACTTAACAACAACAACAACAACATGTTCAAGTATTCTGTCTCAGACTTGGTTTATGTAGTTTATGTAGGTCTTGTGTTTCTAGAAATTTGACCATCTTTTCTAGGTTCTCAAATCTGTTGGAATACAGATCTTCGTAATATTGTTATTTTATTATTATTATTATTTCAGTTAGTTCTCTTGTGATGTTGCTCTTTTCATTTATTATTTGTGTTACTCGCATCTTCTTTTTCTTTTCCTTTGTGAAATTTGTCAGTGGTTTGTCAATTTTGTTAATCTTTTTGAAGAAGCAGCTTCTTGTCTTGTTTATTTTCTCTATATTGTTTTGTTTCTGTCTTCATTTATTTCTTCACTGATCTTTCTTATTTTCTAACTTCTGGATACTATAGGTTTCTTTTGATGACCTTTTTCTAATTGTTAAAGTTTTTGAGTTAAAGTGTTGGTTTTGATTCTTTCTTCTTTTATGATGTGTGCATTTATTGCTATAAATTGACCTCGAGTACCATTTTTGTTGTGTCTCAATGGTTTTGGTAACTTGAATTGTCATTCTTATTTGTTTCTAGATTTTTTTTTTTTCATTTCACACTTATTTCTTCTGTTACTTACTCCAATATTTCTTCTGTTTTTGAGCAGTGTATTATTCAGTTTCCACATATTTGATTTTTTTCCTTGGTCTTCCTTTTACTGATTTCTAATTTTATATCATTGTGATTCAAGAAGATGCTTTTTTACTATTTCAATGTTTCTTAAATGTATCAAAGCTTGTTTTGTGACCTAATATATGGTCTATTTTCAAGAATGATCCATGTGCACTGGAGAAGAATCCGAATTGTCCTTTTGTTGGGTGGAGTGCCCTGTATATGTTTATGAGGTCGAGTTGTTTGATTGTGTTGTTGAGTTCTTCTGTATGTTTGTTGACTTTTTTTTTTTTTTTCCCAGTTGCTGTTTCCTTCCTTGAAGGTGATGTGTTAAAGTTTCATACTACTATTGTAGAATTGTCTCTTTTTCCTTTCAATTTTTTGCTTTATGTATTTGCATAATGTATTTGCTTTATGTATTATGGAAATACATAAAGCAATTTTTTGCTTTATGTATTTCCTTTATGCATTTTAGAGCTCTGTCATTGGATGTATAGATATTTACTATGGTAATGTCCTCTTGGTCAACTGACCCTTTTAATAGCATATAGTGTCCTTCGTTGCCCCTTATGCTGGTTTTCACCTTGAAGTATTATTTTATCAGAAATTAATATTGCCACTTCTGCTCTTTTTTAGGTGCCATTGGCTTGATATTTTTTTTTTCCACACCTTGATTTTTAATTTATTTTTATTTTTATGTCTAAGGTGGTCTCTTGTAGGCAGCATATCAATGAGTCTTCTTTTTCTTATCCATTCTGCTACTCTCTTTCTCTTGATTGGTGTATTTAGTCCATTCACTTTGAGTATAATTCGTGATAGGTATGCATTTACTGCTGTCATTCTATTGTGCTTTTTGTTGTGTTGTTGATGATTTCTTTGTTCCAAATATTTTTCTGTGCTGAGTTCATTTTGTCATCAAGTATTTTTTCTCTTTTCTTTTTTCACTGTTGCTTTTGTGCTTACTAAGCCCTCGTGATTTTCTTATTTTTTAGTTTGGTTAGAAGGATTGTCAATTTTCTTTGTGGTTATCCTGAGGTAAAGTCGTATCTCTCTATCTTTGGAACATTCTGTTCTATAAAGACATTGTCCTACCTTCCTCTCCATTTGGAAGTTTTGTAATTAAAACTTTCCTCTATTTGCTTTGTTGCTGGTGTCATTTGCAGATTGACTCCTCTATTTTCCTATGTACACTTTTTTGTGAGCTTATCTGAAAAATGTTTTACTGGTTTGGTTGCAAGATGGGGTGTCAAGTGTTTGGATTTTAATTTGTTGTTCTCTGTTGTGGGTTTTCTATTAGGACTTCCTTTAGCATTTCTTGTAGGGTTGGTCTGGTTTTCACAAATTCTCTTCACTTCTTTCTTCCTGTGCAAATAGTGCCCTTACAATATCCCATGGTTGGCTCTCCTAAGGAGTACATCTCCTTTGTGTAATTATTCAGCTCGTAATCCTGTCTATTTTTGTCTAAGAGTTGAGCCATGGGAGTGAGTCCAACTCCAGGCCCAGAGGGTGACTCAGGGCCATAGTCTCAGGGGTTTCACCAGTCTCTGTCTGACCAGTAATCCTGGTCTTTCTTATGATTTTGAGTTTTGATCCACATTTTTTTATTTTTCTCACTCTATCCAGGATCTCCAATGTTGATACTTTTCCAAATGGTTGGCATTGGTAGCTGGGTACCATCTAGTTCTTCTGGTCTCAGGTCATATAAGCTGAGATTCCCATGGTCCATTGGTCCCTTGGACTGATTGTTTCCATATGTCTTTGGTTGTCTTCACTCTCCTTTGCTCTGGATGAGGAGAGACAAATAGCTGCATCTTAGATGGCCCCTCAGAAGCTGTTAAGACCCCAGTCACTACTCACCAAACAAAAATGTAGTACAATGTTTTAGTGTATTTTGTTGTGCCAATTGAGGTTGATGTTCTCTGTGACTATGGTCATGATACTACAAGCCCAGTGACTCGCTCCTTCAAGGTGCTTGTTGTGGCTAAGAAGTATTTTAACTTTTCCTTTTAGCTTTGTAATGTATATGGACATTTTAATAGCTTATACAAATATGTATGTGGGAATATCATCTGCCAAACCTATGTATGGTTATTAGTATACCCCCCCTCAACTACATTCACCTGATTTTGCCTGTCTACCTATGTATCCACCCACAGATTAGTGTTTGTTATTCCTGATAGTGCAATATTGTGTGTATGATTGTATTTACCTTTGTTGTCTCTACCTTTTGTATACATCTCTTTGTCTTCCTTTTCCTTAGTGATATTATGCTCATCACACACTTTGTTATATTGTCTTTCCCTTCACCCAAATGTATTATTATTATTTTTTTACCTATATTGTTGGATTCTATTGGTAAGGATTTTGATGAGATTTTTTGTGTTTATGTTCCTGAGTGTTATTGGTCTATAATTTTCTTTTTTATTGGTTTCTTTGGCTGGCTTTGGTATCAGGGTTATGCTCACCCATAAAATAAATTTGGAATTATCCCTCCCTTAATATATTCCAGAATAGTTTGTGTAGAATTGGTGCCAATTCTTCTCTGACTGGTAGAATACACAGTAAATGTGTCAGTGCCACAATTTTTTTTTCCTTGGATTGGTTTTTTTTTTATGACTTGTTCAATTTTTTCTTTTGTTATGAGTCTATTAAAATTTTCTATCTCACTGTGTAAATTTACGTAGGTAGTGTGCTTCTAAAATTTTTCCATTTCTTATATTTTTTCAAATTTGTTAGAGTATAGTTCTTTATAGTGTTCTATTCATAACCTTTTTATTTCCATTTGTTCTGTTGTACCATTGGTCATTTCATTTCTTATTCATGGGATTTGCATCTTTTCTTCTTTTCTTTTGTTAGATTTGCCAGTCATTTGTAATTTTTATTAATCCTTTAGAAGAAGCAACTTCCAGTCTTGTTGACTCTTTCTATAACTTTTCTATACAGCTTTTCTGTTTCATTTATTTCTGCTCTAATATTTATTGTTACTTTTCTTCTGGTGAGTGTAGGTTTATTGTGCTGCTTTTTCTAATTGTGGGAGATGTTGGCTTAAGCTATTGATTTTGGTTCTTTTTCTTTTTTGATATGTATGTCCATGGCTGGAAATTGCCCTCTGTGTACTGCTTTTGCTGTGTTCCAAAGATGTTGGCATGCTTTGTTTTCATTCTCATTTGAGTCAAAGAATTTTTTTAATTTAATTTTTTATTTCTTCTATTACCCAGTAATTTTGAAGTTGAGCATTGTATATATACTTAAATATAAATATA
>NW_006921771.1:4661206-4681334 GCF_000298275.1 Orycteropus afer afer
TAATAATCAGAACATGGAATGTATGAAGTATGAATCTAGGAAAATTGGAAGTTGTCAAAAATGAAATGGAACACATAAAGATTGATATCCTAGGCATTAGTGAGCTGAAATGGACCATTTTTGGCCATTTTGAATCAGACAACCATATGATCTATTATGCTGGGAATGACAATTTGAAGAGGAATGCTGTGGCAATCATCATCACAAAAGATGTTTCAAGATCTGTCCTGAAGTACAATGTTGTCAGTGATCGGATAATATCCATATGTCTACAAGAAAGACCAGTCAATACTACTATTATTCAAGTTTATGTACCAACCACCAAAGCCAGAAAACCAAACCAAACAAAACTCATAGCCGGAGAGTTGGATCTGACTCCTAGGACCCCTCCTTGGATTTCCAAGGCAGTATCAGTGTGGAAGTAGACTGCCCAATCCACCTTCCAAAGAGTGGATGGTAGGTTTGAACCACCAGCCTTCTGGATAGCAGTGATGTGCCTTGGGCACTAAGCCACCAGAGTGCCACCAAAACCAAAGATGAGGAAATTGAAGGTTTTTATCAACTTCTGCAGTCTGAGATTGACCAAATATGCAATCAAGATGTGTTAATTATCACTGATGACTGGAATGCAAAAGTTGAAAACAAAGAATAATCACTGGTAGTTGGAAAATTTGGGCTTGTTGACAGAAATAACACCAGAGATTACATGATAGAATTTTGCAAGATCAACAACTTATTCATTGCAAATATCTTTTTTCAACAACACAAACAGTGGCTATACACATGGACTTCACCAGATGGAGTACACAGAAATCAGATTGCCTATATCTGTGGCAAGAGGCAATGGAAAAGCTCAATATCTTCAGTCAAAACAAGGCCAGTAGCTGATTATGGAACAAACCATCAACTGTTCATATGCAAGTTCAACTGGAAGTTAAAGACAATTAAAGCAAGTCAATTAAGAGCCAAAATATGATCTTGAATATATCCCTCCTGAATTTAGAGGCCATCTAAAGAATAGATTTGATGCATTGAACACCAATGACCAAAAATCAGAAGAATTGTGGGATGACATCAAGAACATCATCCACAAAGAAAGCATGAGGTCATTAAAAGGATGAGAAAAGAAGAAAAGATCAAAATGGATATCAGAGGAGACTCTGAAACTTGCCCTCAAAAGGAGAGTAGCTAAAGCAAATTGAAGAAATGACAAGACAAAAGAGCTGAACAGAAGATTTCAAAGAGCAGCTCGAGCAGACAAAACCAATTACTGTAATGAAATGTTCAAAGACCTGGAGTTAGAAAGCCAAAAGGGAAGGATATGCTCAGCATTTTTCAAGCTGAAAGAACTGAGGAAAAAATTTAACCCTTGAGTTGCAATACTGAAAGATTCTATGGGCAAAATATTGGATCTATAAGCAGCACCATGATGAATGGAGAAAAGATTGAAGTTGATAAAGACTTCACATTGCTTGGTTCTACCATTGATGCCAATGGAAGCAGCAGTCAGGACATCAGACGACATATAGCACTGGGCAAATTGGCTGCAAAGGACCTCTTTCAAGTGCTGAGGAGCAAAGATGTCTTCTTGAGGACTAAGGTGTGCCTGACACAAGCAATGGTATTTTCAATTGCCTCATATGCGTGTGAGAGCTGGACAATGAATGTTGTTGTTGTTAGGTGCTGTCGAGTCATTTCCAACTCATAGCAACCCCATGCACAGCAGAACAAAACACTGCCTGATCCCATGCCAGCTCTATGATCCTTGCTATTCTTGAGCCTATTGTCACAGCCACCGTGTCAGTACATCTCGTTGAAGGCCTTCCCACTTTCATCGACCCTCCACCTTATCAAGCATAACATCCTTCTCCAAGTAATGGTCCCTTCTGACAACATGACCAAAGTATGTCAGACGAAGTCTGGCCATTCTCATTTCTAAGGAGCATTTCGGCTGCACTTCCTCCAGGACATATCTATTAGTTCTTTTAGCAGTCCATGGTACTTTCAGTATTCTTTGCAAGCACCACAACTGAGTCTATTTTGACTCATAGGCAACCCTTATTGGGTTTCAAGGCTGTAAATTTTTATGGAAGTAGATTGCCCCATCTTCCTTCCATGGAGTGGCTGGTGGGTTTGAACCACTGACCTTCTAAAGAGACCCAAAATACATTAATCTAACTTTAACAGAATTGAAAAGACAACTACAGAACTCCAGAATAGGAGACTTTAGTACATCACTTTCCATGAAGGACAGAACTAGAAAGAAACTCAACAAAGACACAGAAGAACTAAACAACACAACCACCTTGACCTCACAGACATACAGAACACCACCCAACAACAGCACAATATATATTTTTTTCCAGTGCACATGGAACATTCATCATAATATACCATATATTAGTCACAAAGCAAGCATTAAAATATTTAAAAACATTGAACTACTGCAAAGCATCTTTTCAGATAACAATGCTATAAAGTTAGAAATTAACAGTAGAAAGATCAAGGAAAAAAATCAAAGCTGTGGAAACCATATAATGTTGTTATTGTTTTTAGGTGCTATTTTTAGGACAATGAATGTTTTTAGGACAATGAATAAGGAAGAACAAAAAGCTGATGCTTTTGAGTTGTGATGTTGGTGAAGAATGTTGAAAGTGCCATAGACTTCTAAAAGATCTAACAAATCTGTCCTTGAGGAAATGCAGTTGAAATGCTCCTTGGAAGCAAGAATAGCCAGACTTTATCTCACCTACTTTGGTCATGTCAGAAGGGACCATTCTCTGGAGAAGGATGTCATGCTTGGTAAGGTGGAGGGTCGATGAAAGAGGGGAAGGCCTTCAATGAGATGGATTGACACAGTGGCTGCAGTGATGGGCTCAAGTATAGCAAGGCTCATGAAGCTGTTGCGGGACCAGGCAGTGTTTCATTCTGCTATGCATAGGATCAGTATGAGTAGGGGACAACTCATCGGCACCTAAAAACAACAAGAACAACATTATTTATTTGGTTTCCATAGCTTTGATTTATTTTTTCCCTGATCTTCCTACTGTTAATTTCTAACTTTATAGCATTGTTATCTGAAAAGATGCTTTGCAGTAGTTCAATGTTTTTAAATATTTTAACGCTTGCTTTGTGACTAATATATGGTCTATTATGACAAATGTTCCACGTATGCTGGAAAAGAATATATATTGTGCTGTTGTCGGGTAGTGTTCTGCATGTCTGTGAGGTCAAGTTGGTTGTGTGTTTAGTTCTTCTGTGTCTTTGTTGAGTTTCTTTCTAGTTCTGTCCTTCATGGAAAGTGATGTACTATAAAGTCTCCTACTATTACTCTGGAGTTCTGTAGCTGTCTTTTCAATTCTGTTAAAGTTTGACTAATGTATTTTGGGTCTCTTTAGAAGGTCAGTGGTTCAAACCCACCAGCCACTCTATGGAAGGAAAATGGGGCAATCTACTTCTATAAAAATTTACAGCCTTGAAAACCCAATAAGGTCAAAATAGACTCAATGGCAGTGAGTTTGGTTTGGTTTTGGTTTCATTGGGTGCATCATTATTTATTGGTTATGTCCTCCTACTGGGTTGAGTTTTTAATCATTATATAATGTCTTTCTTTTTGTCTTATGCTGGTTTTGTCTTAAAGTCTGTTTTATCAGAAATTAATATTGCCACTTCTGCTTTTTTGATTGCCATTTGCTTGATATATATTTTTCCATCCTTTCATTTTTAGTCTTTTTAACTTTGTCTAAGGTGTATCTCTCACATATTTATAGGTCATGTTTTCTAATCCATTCTTCTACTCTCTTTCTCTTGATTAGTGCATTTAACCCATTTTCATTCAGTATAATTATCGATAGGTATAATTTATTGCTGTCATTTTGTTGTGTGTATTTTTGTGGTGCTGCTGATTTCTTTGTTTCATATAATTTTCTATGCTGAGTTATTTTGTTTATGGATTTTTTTTTTCATTTCCTTCTTTGCTGTTGTTTTGGCATGTGCTAATTTTTTTATATTTTTCCTCTTTTTATTTGGATTAGAAGGCTTATTAATTTTCTTTGAGGTTACCTTGTAATTTATTTTTTTCTTCCCAAGCATAAAATAGTCTTTTCTGTCTTGAAATTGTCTAGATTTCATTTCCACTTGAAAATTCTGTAACTATACTATTGAATCCCTCTTTTTGTTTTGTAGTTGTCCTCATTTACAAAGTGATTTTCTCTGGTTCTCTGTCTTCAGTCTTGTGGGTTTATTTTAGTTTGGATAGTTCTTTATCTGGGTTGGTTTCTGGGAAATGTTGTCATGTGTGTTAATCTCAAATTGATGTCTGTCATTGTTATTCCCTGTGCAAAGGACTCCCACCCATTAGCATCCCTCGTAAGGTTGGTCTGGTTTTGGCAAATTCCCTTAATTTCTGCTTATCTGGAAATGCCCTAACTCTGCCATCATATTTGGGGGACAATTTTACTGGACACATAACTCTTGATTGGCAATTTTTTCTATCAGGATTTTATATATGTTGTGTTTTTGCCTTCTCATCTGCATAGTTTCTGCCAAGAAATAATAGCTCAATTTTCTTGGTTCTTCTTTGTAGGCACCATTTCATTTTTCCTCAACTGCTTTCAGGATTCTTTGTCTTTGGTTTCGGAAAGTTTGATTATAATATGTCTTACTGAATGGACTTTGTTGAGATTTTTGAATGCATACCTTCTTGTCTTTCATTATATTAAGGAAGTTTTTTTCCAACAAATTTTTAACAATTGCTTTGGTACTTTTTTTTTTTTTTTTTTGGTCTCTAGTTCCAGAATGCTGATCATATATATGTTATTCCTCTTGATGATGTCTCACACAAATCTTAGGCTTTATTGCTAATTTTTTTGTCATTCTTTTTTTTCTGATTGTTCCTCTAACAGGATAGTACTGACACATTTGCTTTGATCTCACTAATTCTGTTTTCCATTCATTCAATTCTACTCCTTCACATTTTCAATGTGCTATTTCTGAAATCTTTGTATTAGTTTTCTGGATTTCTGTTTATTGTTTTTGTTTGGTTTCTACTTTTTCATTTAATTTGTCAGTTTGTTCTTTTATTGCTTTCCTAAACTCTTTTAGAGTTTTGTATATGTTTTTCTTGATTTTATCAGGGTTCTCCTTGATCTCTCTTGCAATTCACTGAAGATACTTAAAATATAATTCTTTTGAATTCAGTATCAGGTAGTTTCAATGCCTTTTCTTCCTCAGGGAGATTTTCTGCCTCTGAATTTTGGTCCGCTTTTTGTGCCACTCTCTCTTGCTTCTTTTTGTGCAGTACAGTTGTCTGTTGTCTCTGAGACATTGTACATTGTGATATTATTGTTGTATTCGTATTTAATTGGTACTTGTATGTTGTTGGGTTTTTTTTTGTTTTTTGTTTTATTTTGCTTTAATATATTTGAGAGAACAAAACAGGTTTGCTATACTTGCTAGTTTGTTGTTGTTGTTATGTGCCATCAAGTCGGACCCGACTCATAGCGACCCTTCCTTGGGTTTCCGAGGCAGTATCACTACGGAAGTAGATTACCCCATCTTCCTTCCGAGGAGTGCCTGGTGGATTTGAACCGCCAGCCTTCTGGTTAGCAGTCAAGTGCCTTAGCCACTATGCTACCAGAGCTCCCTTTGCTAGTTTGGCAGTACTTAAATGCTCATCATGTGCCTCTTGGTGGATGTGATAGAAGATGGGAATGTGTGCACAGTTCTTTGTTTGCTGTTCAGGTCAAGCAGTTGAAACAGGATGGGCTGGTGTTGGCCACCATCTATCATTGATCAGGTGATGCAGGACCAGGTGATGGCCTTTGGGCAGTGATTGGGGCTGCTGGAAGTGTTGGGTAGTGTGGGCACAGTTACTGTCTTTCTGGTCACCAGCTGCCGGTATGAGTGCTTGTATGTTGAATGGAGCCAATTATCAGGTTGCTTCCCTGATCAGAATGCTGCTTGCAAGAATTCAAAATGGCCATGCTGTGTCAGACTAATTGACACTACACAGCTCTGTTTGTCTCCTTGTTTGCTGTTTTGATTCAGTTTCTTCTTCTAGTCAGTGTTTGAGCTACTTCTTTATCTTTACTTTTGAAGATCAGTATTCCAGGATTATTGTATTTATCTGATTCATTTGGTTTTTTCATGTCTTTGCTGTAGAGAATCTGAGTAGCATGTCTGCCTAGTCCACCAACTTGCCAGAAGTACACTCTATCATATGAAAGCTAGTTTTACCACTCAATCTCTGTGTATCTTTGGGTGATATTTTTAGCATCTCTGAGCCATTTTCTTATCTATGCCTAACAATTGTACTCACCTGGTTGACATAAATAATCCTTGTAAGAAACTTTAGCATATTGCCAAGATTGTTAATATTGAATATTAAATATTATTGTTTTTGCAGATTTACTTTCTGAGATTACTCTTGGAAGTTTCATTTTAGTATTTGATTAATATTCTGTCAGGTGACTATATTATATTTTGTTATGATAGAACATTTAGTGGATATATCTGTTTTCTTATTTCTGAGCATAGAGGAATATTCATATTATATTAAATTTTGTAAGTTTTGGAGAACATGTAGCAGCATGAACATATTAGTTTATTCTTTTATAAAGAGTAATGTGACAAATAATCTTACAGTATTAATATGAATGGGAACAAAGCAATGGCAAATCAAAAAAAAGAATTTCAGGTTAAAGGTGTCAAAATGTCAGTACAATGTGTAGATAAGATGTATAGTTATGAAAAAGTATGTCTTTTGTGTTTTTCAGGTATTTCTGGGTCTTCATGTATTTGGAAATCTGTAGTTGGTACACTCATGTCTTCTCTATGTATTATTCTACTCATTATCTTCATCACTCACTATACTATTAGAAGAAAGAAAAAGTTTAGTTTTATTACTACTTGCCTATGTCTGAGAAGGTGGGTAAAAATGGATGAGTTTAAAATATAAATATATGTGTACTTAGTATCTTGTGCTGGGTTCTCTAAAGGAGAAAACCAGTGAAGAGAGTACCGTTTGTCCCTGACTTATGGTGGTGTTGTGTTACAATGACTCCATCATAAGTCAGTTCTAATGTAAGTCAAAAACCTCTTTTTTTTTTTCATTATTATTGCATTTTATCATCATTATATTTATAAACCCAATATTTATTTGTCTTTTGGGATTGGAAATATTACATAAATGTACAGATATATTTTAATACACACAAACATAAAAAATACACAAATCATAAAAAATTTACTCTGACAAGGAGAAGAGTTGGACAATATTGGTGTTTGTTGGTTATGGTAATAACTTCTCTGTGGAAGGTTTTTGATCATCTGGATTATCCTTGATGATGAGCATTTCTAATCAGAAAAATTAGTGAGAGTTGGTTGTATGGTCCTTTTCTTTTTCTTATATATTATTCTTTTTTTTCATATCTTTTGCAGTAATATTTCACTGCTTCCCACATCTGCCTATCAACTTTTGCAAAGCAATCAGCATTTGGGTCCATGTTTTTAAGCAACAGAAGGTTCTGATTTAATTTAGAAAATACTTCAGCTGATTCTTTCACTGTAAAAAAAGATGATCAAAAGTGTACTTTGTCGTAACTCAAATATTTTGTAAGTCAGTGACTTACATATTTATTTTTCTTGCTGGATACTCAAGAGGCTCTGGAGGTGTAGTGCCTAAGGCATTTGACTGCCAACTAGAAGGCTAGTGGTTCAAACCCACCAACCACTCCTTGGAAGGAAGACTGAGCAATCTACTTCTGTAGAGATACTGCCTCAGAAACCCAAGGAGGGGTCACTATGGGTTGGATCCGACTTGACAGCAGTGAGTTTTTTTTTTTTTAGACGCTGTCAAGTCTGTTTCAACTGACAGCAACTTCATGTACAACAGAATGACATACTGCCAGATCCTGCACCATCCTCACAATGTTTGCTATGCTTGAGCCCATTGTTGTAGCCACTATGTCAGTCCATCTTATTGAGGGTCTTCCTCTTTTATGTTGACCCTCTGCTTTATGACGCATGATATTCTTCTCCAGGAACTGGTCCTTTCTGACAATATGACCAAAGTACAAAAGGTGAAGTCTTGCTATTATCACTTCTAAAGAGCATTCTGGCTGTACTTCTCCCTCTCTGTCTCTAAGAAAGACAGAGACAGAGGGGGAAAGAGAGAGACATTCCAAGTAAAGGGCTCACACAGTTGTGGAGGCTGGCAAGTCCCAAATCTGTGGGTCAGGCAGCAGGTTGGAAACTTCTCCTATCTCACATGGTTGCAGAGGCTGATTAACCCAAAATCTACAGGTTAGGCAGCAGGTTTCTGGCTCATGGGATTGCAGGAGCAGGTAAATCTAAAATATGCATGTCAGGAAGCTAGCTGAAGGCTTCTCACATCGCAAGGACTGGAGGTTAGAGCATGATGAGATGAATGCAGAATTGAGAAAGAGTAAGCTTTGCCAGAACATTCATTTTTATTTCTTGAATGCAGGCTACATTCTCAAGAAAACTTCTCTTGCAACTGACTGGCTGGCTGCTCATATAAGATCACAAAATGAAAGGTGATACACAGTATCTGCCAAACCACTGAGAATTATAGCCTAGCAAAGTTGATACATAATACTAACCATCAAAGTCCACCTCTTGTCATCCTGGCAACTACACACATCTTAAACCATATGTAATATCCAAATAAAGAAAATTATAGAGTCATACTTGTGTGTAACATGATACAACTAACATGTATACAACTAAAATGCACTAGTCCCCTTTAAATCTTATATTTTTAATGAGCAATGGGATAAGGAAGAAAACTGAAATATTTGCTATGTATACATAGCCATGTACACATTGTTGTTGTTGTCTTGTGTCATCGAGTTGGACCCAACTCATAGTGGCCCCTCCTTGGGTTTCTGAGGCTGTATCACTATGGAAGGTGATTGCCCCATCTTCCTTCTGAGGAGTGGCTGGGGGGTTTGAACCACCAGGCTTATACACATATATACATAATAAAACAAAGAAAAAATACTCAAAACAATCATAATCTTCATTTCTGAAGCTGGTCAGGTGGTCATAGCTGATATTTAGAATTACTTTCTTCTACCACCCATTCCATATTCCCTTTGCCATGAACAAGCATCTCAGCTGATTGTGGTTCTCTGCCTGGTAGGGTAACTCAAACCTTCATTCCTAATGGGTTTTGGCCATTAGTAGTCATGACAGATTTGAGTTGCTGTATTTTTCCATTAACTTTAATCACAGGACATGGTGGCACTAATAGTTGCCCTAAGGGATCCCCTGTATTCCAGACATAGTCTTCTTTACCTCCATTATGTAATATCAATCTGATTTCCCTTTGGCAATCAGGATCAATCACATTAGCCAATATGGTAATACTTTTCTTTGCCTGTTGATCCAGAGATGTGAAGAGCCTAAAGTGACCAGGTAGCATTCTTAACTTCCAATTCAATGGACTGAGTGTTGTATTTCCTGGTAGGAATATCCCTCCCTTTGGAACTAAGATCTCTAGATTTATAGAGCGTAGGATACTGGTAACAGGAAGCAAGAATTTTGTGAATGAGTCACTAGGAGTAATAGTGAGTGGTGCCACTCCCAGTTACACTCCTTAATTCTTGTATTCATGAATCCTGCCTATTTGAAAAACAGCACCATATATTGGAAGCTGGTTTGGAGCATAGACAGCCTCATGGAGTACACTGTCCCAGGTTTACAAGGTATTGTTTCATAGCCAGTGCCAAAACAGTGTCTTTAAAAGGCCATCCCATCATTCTATCAAGCCAGCTATTTCAAGATGATGGGGAACATGGTAATACCTATGAATTCCAGGAGCACAGGCCAATTGCCACACTTCATTTGCTGTTAAGTGAGTTCCATGATCCAAGATGATGCTGTGTGGGATACTCTGACAGCAGACAAGGCATTCTGCAAGTCCACTGATGGTAGTTGCAGCAGAAGTACTGTGTGCAGGGAAGAAAATTCATATCCAGAGAAAGTATCTATAATGTAAGAACAAAACACTGCTATTGCCATGATGGAAGAGATCCATATAATCAGTCTGCCACCAGGTTGTTGGTTGATTGCCCCTAGGAATGATGCCATATCAGGGACTCAGCCTTGGTTTCTGCTGCAGATTGAACACTCATGAGTGGCTGTAGCCAAGTCAGCTTTTGTGAATGGAAGTTCACATTGCTGAGTTCATGCATAACCTCTATCCCTACCACCATAACCACTTTGTTCATGAGCCCACTGGGCAATGATAGGAGTGCTAGGGAAAGAGGGTGAACTGATACCCACAGGATGCATCATCTTATCCACTTGATTGTTAAAATCCTCCTATGCTGAGGTCACCTTTTGGTGAGCATTCACATGAGACACAAATATCTTTACTTCTTGGGTTCATTCAGAGAGCTCTATTCATACACCTCTTCCCCATACCTCTTCCCCTACCTCTTTATCTTCAATTTTCCAATCATGTTCCTTTCAAGTCCTTGATCATCTAAACCATTGGTCACAGCTGAAGAATCAATATGTAATTACACACTTGGCCATTTCTCCTTCCAAACAGAGTAAATAACCAGGGGTGCACTGCTCAAAGTTCTATTCTAGGAGAATTTCCTTTCACCACTGTCTTTCAGGGAGGTCCCAGAAAGATGCTGCAGTGATTCCACTGTCCACTTTTGAGTGGTGTCTGCATATTGTGCAGAGTCGTCTTTAAGTAGGCATGAATTTTTTCTTCCTCAGTCAACTGATAATAAGAACTTTCAATGAGGCTATAGGTGCAGACTGCGAGTGGGAAGGAACTGTGACAAAAACGGAGACCATGGGCTTTGAGCCACTTTTTCATGGAACTTAGTTGTGTCTTCAGGTCCTGCTTGAGCCCAATCTCATATATACCACTTCCAATTAATGATGGAGTGTTGTGCATGTCTGACTTTATGACTCTGTGAGTTAGAAAATATCCACTTCATGGGTAGCTCAGGCTACATGGTAACTTGGTGAACCATGGTTAAGTGTTAATATGCTCTCAAGAAGGATGAATCATAACCTTTGACTCTCATTATTAAAAAGTGTAAATTCTGTAATTGGAGTATTTTTATCCTGAACTATGCCTCTGAAGGGGAGTCCCTGAGTGGCATGAATGATAAAGCACTACTATTGATTGAAAGGTTGGTGGTTCAAATCCATCCACAGATGCATAAGAAGAAAGGCTTGACAATCTGCTTCTGAAAGATCACAGCCATTGATACTCCAAGGAGTCCATTTTTACTCTGAAACATATGAGGTCACTATGAATTGGAATGGACTTGATGGCAAATGGTTAACAGTTAGGCCTTCGAAAAGATATTCTGGTCTAAAGTCCTATTAACAGAGAATCTGAATCTTATCACTTTTTATTCATAGCATACTCTTACAATGCCATTAGAGGGAGTGTTTGGGCTATAAACTCATCTTCTTACTTTCTCTAGGTCAAAGAAGATATGCAATCCAACACAGGAGATGAGACTTTCACTTGGAGACCTTAATGGGTGACAACTTTCTTCCCATAAACATGTGGTGAGCATGTGCTTGACTTTTTTGGTAACTGTACATTTCAAAAGGAGTTTGGTGGATCAGTGATTAAAGTGCTCACCTGCTAACTAAAAGGTTGGCAGTTTGAACACACCAGCAGCTCTACAGGAGAAAGCTATGACAGTCTGCTTCCATAGATTTATAGCCTTAGAAACCCTATGGGGCAGTTCTACTCGGTCCTATAGGGTCACTCTAGATCAGAATCATCTCAACAGTGGTAAGATTTTAGGTTTGGTACATTTCAAATGTAAGTTTTAACCTTCCAAATAAAATTATGGATGGGTAGCAGCAACAAACATTTACAAATAAGTGTATGAAAGATTTGTCTATATAATCCAATTTCATAAACTAGGGGGTTCAAATGAAGTTATATAATATTAATGTCATTGAATGTTTCTATTCATCCCCAACTGCTGACTCAAAATCCTGCCATGACCCACAACAACGAAATTGCTTCTTTAATTTGCATTGTATTTGATTATTAATAAATATAAACATATCTTTATATATTTGATATCCATTCAGACTTCCCTGCTGTGAAGTTCTTGTTTTCATATGCTCACATGATTTCTGTTTGGTTGTCTATATTAGCTAGAATTCTCTATATTCTATATTCTTTATTTACTATGTTGTTGTTGTTGTTGTTATGTGCCGTCGAGTCGGCCCCGACTCATAGCGACCCCTCCTTGGGTTTCCGAGGCAGTTATCACTACGGAAGTAGGATTGCCCAACCTTCCTTCCGAGGAGTGGCTGGTGGGTTTGAACCGCCAGCCATCTGGTTAGCAGGCAAGTGTCTTAGCCACTATGCTACCAGAGATTTATTCTCCCTACTTGGCATCACTCTTAAATTCTCAGCTATACCATTAAATGGACAAAAATAGTTAATCTTTTAATGTTGTTAAATCTATAAATTTTTCACTGAAGAGTTTGAGTTTGGGAATCTTACTTAAGAAGTCTTCATTCAATTTAAGTTCATTTTTCCCTTTTTACTGGAATATGTCTTCCAAAAAATATTTTAAAGAAGAGTTTTAATGTAACACATTGTCTGAGGCTTATATGCTTGAGAATATTTTTATTTCATCCTTTTATTTTATAATATTATGCTTATAAAATCTAGGAGAGACTGTCAGCAGATTTGAAAAAATCAAAGTCCAGTGAAATATTACCTACTAAAAACACATTTCAAACTAATATTAATAAAAAAGAGCGCAAAACAATAGAAAAAGGTTTTCAAAAAAGGATAGGAAAAGATATGCCTGGAAAAAAAATCAAATGTTATCTAACAGAATTGTGTAGAAATATTCAGCAAAAGACAAGTTCAAGAGTGCTCAGCAGCACAATTAAAAATTCCTCCAAACTGGAAAACAAACCAAATGCCCATAAAGAGTAAAACAGATAAATAAATAGAGATGTATTTATACAATGAGGTACTATATAGCAATGAGAATTGAATGAACTACATATATTGCATGCAATAACATAAATTTTTCAAACTTACTATTGAATGAAAGTAACCAGACACAATTGAAGACATACTCTATGATGCCATACATGAAGTTCAAAAATAAGCCTAGTCTCTGGTGTTAGAAATAGAAGAGCTATTAACAAACAATGGCAGAAGTGATGTGGACAGGAAGGCTGGGCAAAGAAGGTGGGACAGGTGCTGGAAAGTTACTAATATTCAGTGTTTTTGGTCTGGGTTGTGGTTACAAGGATATGTCCACTCTGTGACAATTCCAATCACATACTTAAGATGTATGCACTTTCTTCTATAAATAGTACATTTTTTTAAAATTAAAACTTTTAAATATACACTGCTGTTGTCATATGCCATGGTAGCTATTTTTATAAAAGACAGAATGCAATTCAAAATTATTTTTCTTCAACATTTTAAAAATACTAATTCATTGTCTTTTTGCAGCCAACACTGCCATGAGACACTTTATGTCATTTTAATTAAGATTCCTTTGTAAGTGATCTTCTCTTTTCATCTTTTACCTTTTTTTCTTTGATCTTCTTAATTTCATTATAAGTTTATAAGTGGAATTTCTCTTATGTGTCCTGTTTGACATTCCATGAGTCTCTTCTATATATATATATATATATATATATATATATATTTCATGTTACTAGTTTTTTTTTTTTTTTTTAATTAACTACTCATTATTTTATTTACAGCCATCCATTTCTTCCTCTCCTCATGGAACTCCTTCTGTTACGTGGATATTGGCACTCTGTGAAAGTGATTGAATGAGGGCAAGGAAAAGTTTTTAGATGAAAGTTTATTTCTTTCCTAAGTTACTGATATTGTCTTTAAAAATTTTCTGAGGCCTGAGTTGAAGGGGTAAATTTAATTAGCTTGTAGATAAGATAGTCCAGAAGCAAATTTTAGAGATTGTCCAAGATAAGAGGATTGGCTAAGAGGTTGAATCCATTATCTAAACAATTTTTAAAAGGAATCATGGATTACTTGTTCAGTATATAGCAATTTTAAAGCCTAAATTACAAATAATAATAGTCACAGTTCCTGAAAGCTTATAGTGTGTGTCGAAAATTACGGGTATGCTTTACTTAACAGCCATTATATACTCTGTGCAATAAGACATTATGTGATTTGAACATCTTGTAAACACCTGTGTCCTTGGGCACAGGGGCTTTCAGGTGAACGGGCCTTATGGTTGCTCTATGGCCTGGGCAACTCCCACTGCGATGCCTCAGTTGAGCCCTTGTCCTGCTCAAGCCTGGTTGTCACTGCTTTCCTGCTAAATTAGTTCCAGGGAAGGCCAGCTGACCTGTGAGAACCTGCCCGGGGAGGGGACAGTGTAGGCCAATAGAGGCGAGTGCTAGGGAATCAGGGCTGGGAAGCCCAGTATGCATAACTTTCCATTGGCACCTCACTCCATATGAGACCTTACTGAACAAAGTGTGAGGAGTAGATCCAGTGACTTGTGGAAGTCAAGGGGGACTGGGATTGGGAGTTTGGCTCTGGGCCTCCATCACCACAGACTAGGTGGCTTCCTGGCTATACACAACAACTGCAGCAGCCAAGCAGAAGCGGGGCTCCAACCTCAAGATGAGGACCTGGGATCCTAGCACTCAAATACTTGGGTGTTCTGGCCCACAGACATATATGTGGCTGGATATTGCCTGGACATCAAAAAAGCATACCTGTATTATTTATTTAACCTTTGCAAGAGATTATGAAATTGGTTCTACAAATGTTCCATTGTCCCCCCTCTATCTGCCCATGAAATAAATCAGCTACTTACCCAATGTAACATAATTTATTCAGTGAGTGAGGTGGTATATGAACACAGACTCATTCCAGTGAGAGCTCAAAACCCAGCCACTCAGTGGCAACAGGATTTGCATAGAATCTTCTTAGACTAAATTTCCCATTGCTTAAATGTGTGACACTTCACATTCTTACACTTTAGTTTTCATGTCTAAAATGACTGTGAGATAACAGTGTGGCTGTCACCTATTTAATGTGTAAGAATATGCAAAAAAAAGTAAAGGTCTTGAGAGGAAAAACTTATACTTGGAAATAAACATTCACAATTTTCTATTTCATTCTCAAAATGAAATAAAACAAAAACAAAAACACTGCCCTTGAGTGGATTCTGATTCATAGCGACCCCATAGGTTTCCAAGGCCCTAAATCTTTAGGAAACAGACTGCCTGTTTTTTTTTTTTTTTTTCCCCACCAATTGCTGCTGACCTTTTGGTTAGCAGTCTTGTTCCTTAGCCATGGCGCAACCAGAGCTCCTTCAGTCTCAATAGAGTATATGCTAATGTGGTACTCACCCACTCTTGACCACGTGCCCTGCTGTGCTGTGCACTCTGGACAAGTGAATGCACCATGAATCTTTATGGTAAAGGCTCTGTCCCTGTACCATGTCAGAGGGTGGTGGTAGTATAACAGAAAAGGCTTCAAGAGGTGGACATTTTATTGCTCTGATTGTTCTTTCTTTTTTTTTTTTTTAAGAGTCAAGAACTCTGGAACTTGCTAAAATAAGAAAATTCATCATCATCAACGGCAGCTGAAGGAAAAAGGTCATACGAAAAGAGAGATCATTACAGAATTGGTTATTTGAATATATAATGATTGTGGATACACTAATAAATATAATTTTTTTTAAAGAAAAGGTGTCCATTGCTTAAATTAAACAAATGAGATAATGAAACAGACATTTAGTTTCTCAAAAAATGTTCCTACTGCTGTTGAAATTGCCACTTCTCCAAGTGCTAACGAAGTTATGCGAATAATTAATTCATCTCCCCTACCACCGCCCCCATTTCCTTTCTCCTCTATTTTCTGCAAACAGTGGAAAATGAAACACGTTTTGAACATAGGCAAGGATGAGTACTGTGTAAACGTTAATTGTCTTCAAATAGATTCGAAACCCTCCACACCCGGCCTCCATTCCTTTGTGGAGGTAGGAGGCTGGGCTCTGGGCTCATGGTTGGTCGGAAGGGGTGGGGCAGGACGATCTGAGAACCACTCAAACGCTTGGCTTAACCTTCCTAGCAGAGAGCTCAACGCGCTTACCCTGGTCCGCAGTTAAAGCTGAAGCCTGCCACCTGGTGCGGCGGGGAGCGAAGATGCAGAGGCGGGTGAGCAGAGTGAGGGGCTCGGGAGGAGGGAGGAAAGTGGCGATCTCCAGCCGGTGGCCCTGGGGCGTTGAGGGGCGACGCGCGAAATCCGCGGAGTTCTGCTCGCGGGCTCCAGCCCGGAGCTTGGTCCGTGGCGGTGATGGCAGCGCTTTACCCTGAGCGTTTAGCCTTGTGGAGAAGCAGATTTCCTTCCTTAGGATGGTTTACAGGTCTTTTCCGGCGTTAGGATGACTATCCCAATTCCAGGCGAGGGCTCCGACGATTCTTTTCCCAAGAACATTGTTATCCTGGGAGAGGGACTAGGGAAGGCAGGCGCTGCTTAGTCACCAGCTCAGGCTTGGAAGGCCAGAAAAGCGCATCTTATTTTAAACTGCCCCAAGTAGTAGATGAAGGGGGGATGGATTGCATCCGTTTTGACACTAAGGGCTAGGGGTGAAGCACATGCAGAATTCCGGACTCGATCTCTCCTGCAGAGACCACTACCTCCGCTGATGGGCCTGGTCCTTTCTCCATCCTCTGGGCGTTTGCTTTGGGACGCCAGGAAGCGTCAACCCAAGCTGCAGCAACGTGTGAATTGAAATGCTCTGTGACCAGTACACTTTGCCGGGTTCACACAAAAGGCACCTAGAGAGACAGACATCTTGTTTATTCAGGATCCGTATCTATGACACAAAATGAAAGGGAAGGTTTTCATTGACCCCACTGGTATAATTAAAATCCAAATGCAACTAACCTCTCGATGTAATTTTTTTAATATGTAGTTTATTGATTGTCAAGACCATACAGCCGGTTATTAAGAAGGATTCCCTTAGCTTTCCTTAACAGACAGTGGTGGCTGAGGAGTGTCTACGGGTGCTAGTTGCTCTTTCAATTTTCACACATAGCCCTTCAAATAAGGAATTATTACTCCATTTTACAAATAAATAAACAGGTAGAAAATTAATTTTCCACATCTATCTGACTACATATGGTGGTATCAGATTTTGAACATAGAAACTGTGAGGAGCAAGAGGTATGAATTGAGGCAGTAATAGCTGCCACGTTCACAGTTGTCAGGTAAAACTGGGCCTCTGAAACTTAACTCTGTTGGGCAAAGAATTTTGTTTTTCTGTGATTGTACTACCAGGATGTAATTTAAATAATAATTATTTTTTATAGCTATTTAACATGCATGGGGGAGCTCTGGTGATGTAGTGCCTAAGGCATTTGACTGCTAACCAGAAGGCTGGTGGTTCAAACCCATCAGCTACTCCTCAGAAGGAAGAATGGGCAATCTACTTCCATAGAGATACTGCCTCAAAACCCAAGGAAGTTTAGCTGTGAGTCACAATGGACTCGAGAGCAGTGACTTTTAACATTCATGGAGCTCTGGTGGCTCTTGACTGCTAACTGGTAGGTCAGCAGTTCAAACCCACCAACAGCTCTGCAGAAGGAAGACAAGATGATGTACTTCCATAAAGATTTACAGCCTGGAAAACCCAGCGGGGGTTGCTATGAGTAGGAATGGGCTTGATGTCAGTGAGAACATGCATGGCCACTTATCACATCCTGGGCACTTCACTAAATGATTAATTCTCATAATAACCGTGTTATTGTTATTATAACAGCCACATTTGTTTAGTGCTTATTTGAGTCAGGCCCTATTGAAGCTTTATGCATACTAAGTTATTTAATCTTTTATAACAAAGAGGTCAGTACTGTTGTTTTTCCTTGTGTCTCAAAGTGATAAAATGATTTGTCTTCACTCTACATCTAGTATTTGTTTTTGCCTAGACAAACTCAAGTCGGTCAGGGTCTGTGCTCTTAGCTACCACACAGTATTTCTCGGAGGCTACCTCCCTGTAAAAAAGAAATGCTGTTTTTGAGTTGGCACTTGACTGCTAACCAAAAGGCTGGCAGTTCAAACCCACCAGCCACTCCTCAGAAGGAAGGTTGGGCAATCTACTTCCTTAGTGATACTGCCTCGGAAATCCAAGGAGGAGTCACTATGAGTTTAGTCTGACTCAACGGCACATAACAACAACAACAATAATATCTTCAGTTACCCTGCATGGGATAGCAGAAAAGAACTAAATATATATATGTATAAAAATACATACATGTTTTATAGTCAGACTTTCCTTTGCTTCGATCACTGTTTTTGTTTCTTAAACATTGCTGAGTCCCAGCGTGACCATCTTGTATTATGTGATTCCTTTGCTTTCTTGGCTGTCTTAGAACACAGATTTTGCTATGAGAGTTAACCCATTCTGCGTTTCTTATCACAGACTTTGCTAGACTTTGGATTTCCATGTGAAAGAGAGGCATGCTGGTTAAAAAGAAGAGCATGGAATTGTGTGTGTCTCCAAAATTGCCTTCTTTAGAAATAAAATAGTTTGGGTATTGGCAGCAGAGCCTGAGGGAACATCTGTCCTGTGTTTCCTAACTTTCCTACAAAATTAGATAGGTTAAGGTAGTTTCAGTAATACTAATGATTGTACTAAGAAAATGATTAAGTTGTTTCTGGGTTACTTCAGAACCAAAACCTCCATGAATGTAGTGGATGATAGGAGGGAGAGAGATTAGCAGGTGTTGTGTGAGAGCTATGAGTATCTTTTCAGAACAGTTACATCAACCTTGCCTTCCTAAAAGGGCAGTAATTGTGGTGTTCTGGAATCTAGAAACATATGTTATTTTTGTTAGGTGCTGTCGAATCATTTCCAACCCATAGCAACCCCATGCACAGCAGAACGAAACACTGCCTGATCCTGCACCAGCTCCACGATCCCTGCTATACTTGAGTCCATCATCGCAGCCACCGTGTCAATCCATCTTGTTGAAGGCCTCCCCCTCTTTCGTCGACCGTCCACCCTACCAAGCATGACATCCTTCTCCAGGGAATTGTCCCTTCTGACAACATGACCAAAATAGGTGAGATGAAGTCTGGCCATTCTCACTTCCAAGGAGCATTTCGGGTGTACTTCCTCCAGGACAGATCTGTTAGTTCTTTTAACAGTCCATGGTACTTTCAGCATTCTTTGCCAGCACCACTACTCAAAAGCATCAACTCTTCTTCGGTCTTCCTTATTCATTGTCCAGCTCTCACATGCATACGAGGCGATTGGAAATATCATGGCTTGCGTCAGGCTAGAAACATATGAACTGCAGTAATTAAATAAGTAAGTAAGTTTTCAGGAATGAATAGCTTTTACTGGTTGAAGTCACAGATGAAGCATGTCTTTCAGAAGTTGTTAGAAAGAAGGGAGCCTGTGACCTAGGCCCTGGTAAATTTTGACATTGATGTCCAAAGGCAGGACTGACAGTATGAACAGCTGATAGTTATCATTATGGAAACAGCTAAGTACTAATGTTTGTTAAATGCTTACTTTCTACCCCAAAATTTATATACAATTCATTGAATCAGGCTTATTCAATCAATTTCATTGAATGTACAAAAGAAATTAGAAATCCTCAAAGTAAAAAAATATAGTCTTTGCTATAAAAATCTCAAGAGAAGGGTTTTAGAGTTGGTTAGACATGTTTGAAAAGAGGATTAGTGGATTGAGAGATTTGAGGAAATTCCTTAGGAGGCATTCAGAGATATATAGTGAGGCTCTGGTGGTGTAGTGGGTAAGGCATTTGGCTGCAAACCAGAGCTCTGTGGGAGGATAAACCAAAAAAAACCCATTGCCATCCAGTCCATTCAGACTGAAAGCGATGACCCCCATGGAGTTTCCGAGGCTGTAAATAGTTACAGGAATAGATCACCCCATCTTCCTTCTGCAGAGCTTCTGGTAGGTTTGAACCACTGACCTTCTCGTTAGCAGACACTATGCCACCAGAGCTAATTCAATCTACTTTCATGATTTACAGCCTTGGAAACCAAATGGGAGTCACTATGAGTCAGAATCAATTTGATGGCGATGGGTTTAAAAAAAAAAAAAAA
>NW_006921771.1:4681954-4685159 GCF_000298275.1 Orycteropus afer afer
AAAATCAGTGAAATACAAATGCATAGGGAAAACATCTGTTAAAGTAGAATTTTATATCCAGATAAAGTATCGTAAAAGGACTACAATTTGTTAAAGAATTATTAAAGGATTTTTCTGGAAGAAGGAAAATGAATCCAAAAAGAAGAGGAATACAGGAAGCAATGGCAAGCAAGAAAAAAGTGTAACATGTTGAAAATCAAATTATTGACTTGAACGAAATGATCACTAATGGGACTAATTATAGTAGTAATTTTTGTGTTTAAAGGGGGGAACTAAAAAGCGGGACAATAATAACATGTAATGTGGATGAAGGGAGTTCAGAGTGAATTGAAAGAGTATCAGGTTCCACATTTTTTCCAAGAGAAGCATAAAATACTGTTTAACTTTATACTGTGTTAGAAAAAATGAAATAAACAGAAGATTTTTAATAATAGAGGATTGTTTAGGTTTCCAACTAGCAGAGAATCAACCTAGTAAGGGTGACAGAGAATTTAAAAATGTAATTAATAATTTGTGAAATATCTTAAGGACCAGATCAATTAAATAGATGAAAAGGATTACAACAGCAGCTCCCAAACAAATCTCTTAAGAGTCTTAGATTTCTACAGAGGTGCCTCAGGGGTTCTTACAGTGTGGAAGGAGAAAAAACAAGTAGAGCAAGTGAACATGTGAGGTTTCCCAACCTACTTCAACCAAAGCAGCTTTAATTTTATTATTTATACAATTCAATTTCCCCACACAATTTATTTGAAAAGTGATTCCTTTATTTAAAAAAGTTTCTAAAAATCCTCATGACTAGACCCATAAACATCATGATAAATGGAGAAACGATTGAAGTTGTCAAAGATTTCATCTCACTTGGATCCACAATCAACATTCATGGAACCAGCAGTCAAGAAATCGTACATTGCATTGCACTGGGAAAATCTGCTGCAAAAAACCTCATTAAATTGCTGAAGAGCAAAGATGTCACTTTGAAGACTAGGGTGCACCTAACCCTAACCATGGTGTTTTCAGTTGCCTCATATGCAAGTGAAATCTGGACAAAGAATAAGGAAGACCAAAGAAAAACTGATGCCTTTGAATTGTGGTGTTGGTGGAAAATACTGAAAATACCATGGACTGCCAGAAGAACAAAGTGCTGCAGGAATGCTCCTTAGAACCAACAATGGCCAGAATTGTCTTATGTGCTTTAGTCATGTAGTCAGACCAGTCCCTGGAGAAGGATATCATACTTGGTAAAGTGCAGAGCCAGTGAAAAAAGGGAAAACCCTCAACAAGATGGATTGACACAGTGGCTGCAACGATGGGCTCAAGCATAGCAAGGATTGTGAAGATGGCTCAGGATTGGGCAGTGTTTCTTCTGTTGTACGTAGGTTTGCTGTGAGTTTGAATCAACTAGATGGCACCTAACAATGACAGTTTCAACATGAACACATTTCATGTTTAGATTTACAACATGTTACCCTTTTCCCTTGTTTACCTTTGCTTCCTACATTCCATTCATTCTTTCTGGATTAATTTTCCTTCTTCTGAAAGTAACACTTTAGTAGTTCTTCCAACAATTTGTAGTCCTTTTGTGATAATTTATCTGGAAATGGAATTCTACATTAACAATTTCAGAAGAAAGAGGGTGTAGAGAAAGCTGAGATAATTAGGAGATACTTCATAGAAACCCTAAGTCTTGAGGAAAGGGACAGGACTTAGACCTATGAAGATAAGAAAAAGCACAAAGAAGACATAGAATGTTCATGGGATTCTTAGGTATCAAGTAACAAAATATATTTGCAAAGAGTAATTCAGATGATAAGACTCTTAATTTTTGGTGCTTAGAGGTATGGCGTAGTGCCTAAGGCACTTGACTGTGCTAACCAGAAGGTTGGTGGTTCAAACCCACCAGCCACTCCTGAGAAGGAAGGTTGGGCAATCTACTTTCGTAGAGATACCACCTCAGAAACCCAAGGAGGGGTCGCCATGAGTTAGATCCAACTTGACAGCACATAACAACAACAACAGAAGTATAAAGAACAAGCAACTTATGCCACATAGACCAATATCATTGGGAATCAGGGTGTCACTGCATTGGTTTAGGAAGAAAATCTAAGGGATTCGTGTTCCTTAGCTGAAAACTAGAAGGCATTTAGGTTTGAAGTGGCACTGGAAATGGGAAACAGGAAGATAGGACATCATCCCTCCCCAGCATGCATCTCAAAATATCTATAGAAACACTGTGATGAAGACTGTGATGGAGGCTCCATATCTCTGGCAGTTACAGTGGGTGCTGAAGAAAAGCCCTTATAGAATAGGTACATTTCTGTCATGATGTTCAAGCTAGCTTTTACACACACAGCCACTTCCAGCATGCAAATTGGCCCCAGGAAAACTGAGATAAGACTGATTCCAGTGTTTGTCACCTCATGTATCCCAAACTACAGACCCTAGCTTGCACAGTCATATTTTCTCCCCAGGGCAATTGGTATTGTTCTCCTTACAGGCATACCTCTAGAGAAGGCTACATACCTAGGGAATGACAAATGAGTTTGTCATTCCCCTGTAGCCTATTAACTCTATTAAGTTTAAGTCAGAGCTAACTAAGGGAAAGAGAAAACTAACCAGAACTAAGGATTTCATGTCATAGGGAGAAAGAAGAATGGGGTATTGGGGTGGATCCTACTGGACGGGAATAGGAAACAGAAGTCTTGAGGCAGAAAATAGAGGAGAGATTCAGATTCTCAGGGCCTCTATTTCCCCACCCCATGAAACTAAGTTTATAAGAAGTATGTCATAAGACAGTAGAAATCTCAGAGAATTTGAAAGGCAAACAGAGATCCCGCTTAAAATGTTAGTAGAAAATTAATTCTAGGAAGCAAGTCATTGCTTCCAAAAGGAATGGCAACAACAGGGCTCAGTTAAGGCAAACATTCAGAATGAGTTAATGGGATTCCCATGGGTGAAGTCCCATCTTTTGACAACAATCCTGACCCTAAATCAAGGCCTATTAAGTAGTTTTGGTCTAATATTCTGGAAATAAGCTTCAAGTTAACAATAGAAGAAGCTGGGACCAAGAAAGGACTGATAAGAACATATATTCAGAACGGGATGCCTTATTGGATTTTTTGCCGTAATTGATTAGAGCAAGGAGAAAGTAGCTGAGATATCTTGATAAGACAACAGTATTTGGTGCATATTGAGGTTCTTGTAGGCA
>NW_006921771.1:4685259-4704117 GCF_000298275.1 Orycteropus afer afer
ACCTTCCTTCCGAGGAGTGGCTGGTGGATTTGAACCGCCAGCCTTCTGGTGAGCAGTCAAGTGCCTTAGGCACTATGCTACCAGAGCTCCTTATACCCTACATAGAAGAGCATAATCATAGTTCTAAGTACAAAGAAAAATTTTTGTTGTTGTTAGGGACCATTAAGCCCATTCTGACTCATAACAACCCTGTGTACA
The DNA here is from genome assembly GCF_000298275.1 of Orycteropus afer afer. Lineage (NCBI taxonomy): Eukaryota > Metazoa > Chordata > Mammalia > Tubulidentata > Orycteropodidae > Orycteropus > Orycteropus afer. The sequence continues at coordinate 4,685,458 of NW_006921771.1, forward strand.
GCAGAACAAAACACTGCCTCGTCCTGCACCATCCTCCCAACTGTTGCTATGCTTGAGCCCATTGTTGTGGTCACTGTAGTTACTTCCTTCTAGTTGAGGGTCTTCCTCTTTTGTGATGACCCTCTACCAAGCATGATGTCCTTTTCCAGGGACTGGTCCTTTCTGATAAGGTGTACAAAGTATGTGAGATGAAGTTTTGCCATCCCACTTCTAAGAAGCATTCTGGCTCTACTTCTTCCTGGACAGATTTGTTCATTCTTCTGGCAGTCCATGGTTTGTTAAATATTCTTGCCAGCACCACAATTCAAATGCATCAATTTTTCTTTGATCTTTGTTATTTATCATTCAGCTTTCGCATGCTTATGAGGCGATTGAAAAGATCATGGCCTAGGTCAGGAGCACCTTAGTATTCAAAGTGACATCTTTGCTTTTGAACACTGTAAAGAGATCTTGTGCACCAGACTTGCCCAATGAAATTCATCATTTGGTTTCTTGACTGTTGCTTCTGTGGGTCTTGACTGTGGATCCAAGTCAAATGAAATCCTTGACAACTTCAATCTTTTCTCCATTTATCATGAAGTTACTTGGTCTAGTTTTGGGGATTTTTGTTTTCTTTATTTTGAGGTATAATCCATACAAAAGCCAGTAGTCTTTGGTAGTCTTTGATATTCATCAATAAGTGCTTCAAGTCATCTTTCCTTTCAGCAAGAAAGGTTGTGTCATCTGCATATTGCAGGTTGTTGATGAGTTTTCCTCCAATCCAGATGCAATATTCTTCATATAGTCTAGCTTTTTGGATTATTTGCTCAGCATATAGATTGAATAAGTGTGATGAAAGGGCACAACACTGACGTTTACTCCTTCCTGATTTTAAACCACTCAGTGATTTGGTCACAGGCAGTGATAACATAGTTTTATAATTATATATAAAAAATTTAAAACCCATTGTCTTTTACACATATGGAGGCAATCTGGTATACTGGTTATCATTTTAGCTCTGGCTTTAAATCCTGGCCCTGCCATTTCCTTTCTGTGTTAACTTGGTCAAGTTCTAAATCCCCTGTGTCTTTAATTCCTCACTTTTAAATTGTCTCAGAATAACATTCCCTTAAATACCACTGTGATTTGCAAAGAGGCCAAGGACTTCTGCCTGGGCACATGAAAGTAAAACAATGAAGAAAAAAAAACATGCTGTTTAAAGCCAGGACTGGTTTTAAGAAGAGGCAGTGGTGGTTTCATGCTAGAATTCTTAGAGAAGACTGAGGTTTGATTGCCAACCAGTACACCTCATGCAGCCACTTGCCATCTGTCAGTGGAGGTTTGTGTGTGCCATGGTGCTGAAGAGGTTTCATTGGCACTCCCAGACTAAGACAGACTAGAAGAAGGGCCAGGAGATCTAGTTCCAAGAGTTAGTCAGTGAAACCCTATGGATCACAACGGTCCAATCCCATCATACATGTGGTCTCTGGGGGTCAACATCTGACTTGACAGCAGCTAACAACAACAATTGCTTCTTAAAATGTGCAATTTATATAAAACTTGCAGAAAAATCTGCCTTGATAAACTTACTTTGAAGTTAATTACATAACATTTCTGAAAAATTGTTACCCACAAGTTACATTTTTCCCCCCAGTATCAAGAGATGTGGCTTATTTTTGGAAGTGGATGCTGGTTAACATTTGTATACACTGTGTCTTCTGTATGTATCTATGGCAGTTTGTATTCTTCAATAAACCTTCATCTTTGAGAGCTTTTTTTTAGCAATAGCAGCTTTGCTAACACAGTACTTTTTAGGAGTAAGGCCCCAAATTTCCAGGCTATAATTAAGGAGCCGCACTGCTGTTTTTCCTTCCCGTAGCCAATGTATGCTCTGTTATTTCTTCTATTTATAAAACCTCTGGTTCTGCTTCCAGAAAGTCAAAGTTCTTTACTGGATTAAAAGTTAAGCTGTGACATTCCCTGAAATAATGATTGGATTGAAGTTTCCTTGGATTTGTACAAATCCCAATCCCCTGTTTCTGTACTTTGCTTTCTGTCTTCAGGTGCGTGGAATGCTCTTCTACCGTCTGCCTGTCTACAGTCTGATGTGGAGCATGGCAGCCATGGTGCTGTGCAGGGCCCAAGGTAAAGATGCTTGAATCCCCTGCTCAGAGTCCAGAAAGCACCGGTCCTGCAGTGGAGACCTTTGACCACAGTGGTTTGCACTGTGCTGGTTTCATTTATTATTTAAACATTATTAAACATTGCCAACATTGTCTTGAAAGAGTGGGATCTTTTCTTTCTGCTTTCCACATTTTTATTTCAAAGAACACTTTGCTATTTAGAAGCTCTTTCTATAGAATGAATCAGACTTAAATGTATATGTATAGATACAGTATATATATATATATATATATATATATATATATATATATATCGGACATATATATATATATACTGTATAAATTAAACTCCTTTATTTTTCACCTATTAAATTGAATAACTTTTAAAAGTGACAATATCTTGTGTTTGTTTTGTAATGGGGTGCTCAGTGAAGTATGAGTGAATACAAACTTTTTAGAAAGTAAGTTGATAGTAAGCCTTAAAATTGAACATGCTCCTAGTTACAGAAAATTTTGAAAAATATAGAGATATAGCTGTTATGTAGGTTTACTTCTCTCTTGTGTGGAAAATTTGCCTGTGCCATCTACTTGTCCGCTGAATTTCCTAGTTGTGCCAGACCTCCCTCCTCCATTCCCCTGGAGGTCACCCCTTACTTTGCTGCTGGGTTTCCATGGGGGCCAGTCATACTGGTGAAGGAAGGCAGGTTTTACACCCATCGTCTACAACCCTGTTCTGCAGTACCTACCACAGGATTTACAGATAGGCTGGGAACATCTAAATGCAATTTCATAGAAGCAGCAAAAAATCATAAAGCTTCCACTAAATGATTTCTTCCAAAGCCAAAGAAAAAATCATTCAAGAGATTAACCCATAACTTTAATCCCTTTCTCATGCTCCGTTCTAAAAGCATTAATTTCTTCAAGCCTCTGCTCTACAAAATCCTGACAAACTTTCTGATACACTTTCTGGAAGCTCCAACTTTGACAGCAGATATTTCTGTGACACTCAAATTTCCAGTGTACATGTGTTGTTAAGACTACCTTTATATCCTTGATATTATTGAGGCAGGGGTTGCTTGTTTATTTTGCCTTTTTTAAAAAGAAAATTACACTTGTCAGTTTTTTCCATATTATTAGTTTTTAAAAATATCACACCAAAGTTTTGTGCTTTTGATCAAGGCTACATTTTGTGAATGACTTCATTAATTTGTGTGTTTATTTGTGTTAATTCACTTGCATTTTGGGGCATTTGCATGTACACATGATTAATTTTCAACTTCTCATAGTTCTTACTAAATATAGTTGTGGTGAACCATTTCCCTCTGAGAACTGCTTTATGTATTTCCACAGTTTTTAATATATTATGCTGTCATTGTCATTAGCTTTGAGAATTTATAATTTCCACTATGATTTTGATTTAACCAAAGAGTTAAAAGAGGTATGTAAATTTCTATTCTGCTACACTACTATTAATTATTGTACAAAGAAGTTTGAACCTTCATTTCTCTAGCAACATCAGAAATATAGATACATGTACTTTCTTCTGTGTATCTTCTATTTTAAATAAACATTTATTTCAAGTTTTAAAATATAAATACTTTTCTTCACAGGGCAAGTGGAGACCCATGATGAAATAGAGCTTCTGCACACACATGCTTCCCTAAGATGTTCTCTGCAAACTTACCAGGAAGTCTTGATAGTGACATGGCAGAAAATAAAGGCTACAAACCCAGAAAATATGGTCACATTCAGCAAGAAAAATGGGGTTGTGGTTCAGCCTGGCTATAAGGACAGGGTAAACATCACGTATCTCGGACTCAATGACTCCACTATAACCTTCTGGAATACTACCCTGGAGGATGAGGGGTGTTACATGTGCCTCTTCAATACCTTTGGTTCTGGGAAGATCTCAGGAAAAGCCTGCCTCACCCTCTATGGTGAGCATCTTTGAGAATATGTTGTCTCTGGCTAGAAATATTTTTTCAAGAATGTTTGGAACACAGTTGCTGTGTTAGTGTTTCTAGGTCCTAACCACAGAAAGGTTAACCTCTTGTGTCTACTGTAATGTGGTTATGGTTATTGGAGAGTCCATGGACTATGTTGAGATTTTTTCCTTGAGCTATCTTTGCTCTGAGGAGTCCCTGGGTAGAATAAGCAGTTGAGCACTGGACTGCTGCCCAAAAGGTTGGCAGTTTAAACCCACTCAGAGGCTCCTCAGAAGAAAGACCTGGTGGCATGCTTCTGAAAGTCCACAGCCATTGAAAACTCAGAGCAGTTCTACTCTGCATACGTGGGGTCACTATGAGTCAGAACTGACTCAATGACAACTAACAACAAGAACAACAGCGATCTTTGGGAGATCCTGCTATCAGCAAGAGTGAGTTGAAGATGATAGTGAGCACGATAAGCTCTCAGTAAACAGCATTGTGGTTCAGACCTGGCTTGGCCACTAACAATCATGTGAACCTAGAAGGGTCATGGCCCCTGGCTGCATCGTTCTTTATCTGCCCAATTAGTGTGCAATAAATAATTTCCAAGGGTCTGTTAAAGATTTACTAGTATTTTAAATCAAAGGATAGAACAAGATTGGGCTAACTCAGAGCTGGTGTTGGTGGAGGCTTTTCCTTGTGTTTTAGAGTAACTGTCTCAGGATTAGTAAGGAAACATGCAGAAGCTCATCATACCTGACATGACACCAATTGGGAATGAAATCAAATAATAAGCATTCTTTTAAAATCTGGGAGTAACTTTAACGCATGGAACACAAGGAGAAAGACAAGCTTAGAGAGGTGTTAGGAATGGTGAAGTGAGAGTTTGAACACGCCAAGATTCCAAAACCCAAAACAAAACTCCCTGCTGTTGAGTCAGATCCGACTCATAGTGACCCCTCCTTGGGTTTCTGAGGCTTTGTCATTTCGGAAGTAGATTGTTCAGTCTTCCTTCCAAGGAGTGGCTGGTGGGTTTGAACTGCCAGCCTTTAGGTTAGCAGTCAAATGCCTTAGGCACTATGCCACCAGAGCGCCTACATCAAGATTGGTCATTGGTAAGAATGTAAGGCAGGTATGATAACACCAAATACAAGCTTCTTTCACTTATTTGGCCTATAATGAGTCCTCTATGCAGGATCGTACATCTAGCTTTCTTCTTGACTTTCATTCATTCATTCTAGTCTTCTCCTTCCCTCTCTTCCTTCCTTCTTCCCTTCCTTCTTTTCTTTCTATCTAATTTTTCTCCTTTCCTTTCTCATGTCATATTTTTTGCATTTATGTTCCTTTCTTTCTTTCCTCTTTTTTCCTCATCTTTCTCTTATTTTTACTCCTTCTCTCACAAGTTTCTTATTTTTAACCCCAAATCTGGAGTCCTCTGAATCTTCTAGCTGATAATCCTGTTGTTATCCTTTGTAGTAATAATTTCCAGCCACAACTTGTAGTTTTCAGCTAAGCCATTCTTTGCAACACCGAAGGATGTGACACCCAGTCAGGTCATATCAGCCATACTCTTCTTCCTTTGTTTCTATCCCTCTTCCTCTAGTACACATTGATATTAATGATTTAGATACTCTTTGCTCAGAATCACAGTCTTATAGCCCCATTTGTTCCCCTACAGCACCCCCCTTGAATATATAAGCATAGATCATGTTTTTGTTTAATAAGACTCTAATTATCTTGTGGGCCCCAAAGCCAACCACAGAAGGGCAAGTCTGCATTTACTCAGCAGAGAAACTGTAGGTTCCAACAAAAATGAACTCTTAGTCTCTTTTAAAAGAGAACAGACAACAAATAACACCTTTTTCCCATAAGGTAGTTATTTAGCTTTGCTCCAAGTTTCTTCCACTGTGTTTTATATGATTTTCCAAATGGATTTTCCATGTTTCCACCATGCATTTCATTCACTGGTCTATCTTCAAGCAGAGAGCAGCTATCTTTAAGTAGCAATCCCTCTATGAGCTCTCTGTCCTGGTGCTTCTAAGAGGTGTGGGCTATATGGATGGAGGTGCTGGTTAGGGGTTATTGTTAAGCTATTTGAGTAAGCACAGACCATGTTTTGTATAAGAGCAATATAAGTCAGAGTTGCTGCATTGACCATGATAAAAAAGCAGAATAATTAAACTCTGGACTGCTTGGGAGAAAATGTTGTCTAATTTCTCAATATCCTCTTTCAATCCAACTAATTCTCCTAGGAACACATGTTGCAGGAGATCTGTTTCATCACAGGCTTGTATTAGGCTAGAGTCCATCCTGCAGATCAGAGATTTAGACAGAGAAAGAACTAGAAAGGTCCCAGTTTGGATGGAACATGCCACATTATCTTTCAAGCCAACACTGATCTTTTGTACATTTCTGAAGAGAGTGAAAGACCTGACCAGGTGTGTAACTGATGGCAGACCATTATTTTTTTGTCCCAGTACAGCCCACAGTATCCCTTCACTATAAATTCTCTGAAGACCACTTAAATATCACCTGTTCTGCTACTGCCCGCCCTGCCCCCATAATCTCCTGGAAGGTGACTGGGTCAGGGATTGAGAATAGCACTGAGAGTCTATCTCACCCCAATGGGACGACCTCTGTCACCAGCGTCCTGCAGGTCAAAGATCCTGAGAGTCAGGTGGGAAAGGAAGTGATCTGCAAGGTGCTGCATCTGGGGACTGTGACTGACTTCAGGCAAACTGTGAGCAAAGGTAAGAGAAGCTGAGTAAAAACAGCTGTGATCATATCTGTGTACACACACCTGGAAGGTGGTGTCTTCCGCAGAACCATTTCTCCTCTTAACAAGGGAGTTACATGGGCAGGCAGTGGGGAGGGAAAGAAGAGGGTAGGAAGGGAAAGGAAAATAGAGCTGTGAAAGCAAATGAATCAAATTTTCAGAAATTGTGTACACGTACTAAAGGCTTTTGCTAAGATTCATTCATTCATTTATTCTTGCATGTCAACAGAATTTACTGATAAACGTGAAGATTATCAGTAAAATAATAAAATGAACAGTGGCTTTTCAGATGTTGTAGAGCTAATAGCAACCATTTTCTTTCCCATGTACTTTGAAGTGCTAACTCTGGATGGAGCACTCATTAACAAATCTCCTAAAAAAAATCTTGCTTTTTTTTTTTTTGACGAGTAGAGGGGGTGACATTTTGAATAGCAAAACCTGAGGAAAGCTTCATTGGCTTATTGGATGCAGTATTTCTAAGGAGTACCTCCTATTGGCATTTCTAGTGTCCCTGAACAAAAACTAGACAAATCAGAAAGTGGATATTTAGGTAAATTTGGTGAAAAAAGTTTGCACTGTCTGTTGCATTTGGACATTTGTATAGAGATCCTTGGGGGTAGTGGTGGTGCAGCTGTAGAATTCTTCCCTTCCATGTAGGGTCCAATTCCCAGCTAATGCACCTCAAGTGCAGCCACCATCCATCTCTCAGTGGGCACTTATGGGTTATTATGATGCTGAACAGGTTTCTGCAAAGCTTCCAGACTAAGACAGACTAGGAAGAAAGAAATATTTCTTGACTATTGAAAAAAAAATTAATAACAGGGTGCTAAATGAGAAGAAGGGAGCTCTGGTGGCATAGTGCCTAAGGCATTTGATTGCTAACCAGAAGGCTGGAGGTTCAAACCCACCAGCACTCCTCAGAAGGAAGGTTGGACAATCTACTTCCATAGTGATACCGCCTCAGAAACCCAAGGAGGAGTCACTGTGAGTTGGATCCAACTCAGTGGCAGTGAGGTGAAGGAGATGAGAAAAAATGAAATAAAAACATGGATGTATTATTTCTGAGTATTGAGATCATAAGATTCATGATTTTATATTTTATACTTTTCTGGATACTCCAAATTTTCCTCAATAAACCTATATTACTTTAATGGAGTCTAAGGAAGTAAATATGTGCTTGGCAGGCAAACAGACCTCTGACCAAGCCTGGGTTCCACTACTTACTACTGAATGACTTTCAGCTTACTTAACTTCTCTGAGCCTCAGTTCATTCATCTGTTAAATAAGGATAATGATAATAATACCTAACTTGGGATATTTTGTGGATTAAATTAGATAACATATGCAAAGCTCTTATTATATTGTGATCATATAAAGCATGCTAACTATTATTATTCAAATTTTATTAAGATAAAATAAAGTCGTGAATAGACACCACAAAACCTATGTGCTTAAGGAAATTTCAACTCTAATAAAAACTCATCACAACAGTGGCTTTATGACTTTTTGCCTCTTGTGACAAGCCAGCTGGTGACTTTGTTTTCCTTTTTCTCTCTTCAATATCCATAGGCTTCTGGTTTTCAGTTCCTCTGTTATTAAGCATTGTTTCCCTGGTAATTCTTCTGATCTTAATCTCCATCTTATTATACTGGAAACGTCACCGGAATCAAGATTGAGGTGAGTCATCACAGTTATACAAAGAAGGAAACAAGTTACATGATTTTATAAGTCAATTAGAGGTCATCGGAAGATATTAATAAGGGGCTGACAATGGTATGCTTTGTTTGTTGTTTCCAAAATACATACATGACACTGTAGGGTCATTTTCTTGAAACTGGACATTTCTGCTTTTCATTTGCCAAAATAGTTTCAAGGCAAAGTATTTTGTTAATTGAGAGTAATAGTTGATGAGAGAAAATGAAGAAAGTATTTATCCCATCAAAATGGAATCATCTGACGGCAGAACTCAGTGAAAAGAGTCTTAGCACCCATGCATAGTGCTTCCTACCTGCTAAGGAGGACAAGCTTTTCTCTTTTTGTAACATTCCACAGGCCAGGTACCCATCTAAGAGATTGCAGAATTGTCCAATATTATCACTCATTAAATAACACCTCCTAACTTCCTATACTATATTCCCACTATGTCTCAAACCCCAAAGACAACATATGGATGACTGATTCCACCCACTCAATAACTTATGCCATATCGTTCTGCCCTTCAAGACTATACATTTTTCTCTATCCCTTACACATCAATCACAGTGTCTTATAATAGTAGTTACTCAATAAATATTCATTAAAAAAGTGAATGCATGAAGAAATTAATAAATAGATGAATGGATAGATTTCTCCATGTGATTTTTTGTTGTTGTTGATTCTGTTTCTCCTGTTGTCAATTCAGCACCTCAGAAATGCCAATGGGTGTAAAATATTCTGAGACAATATAAAACAACATACACTATAAAACAAAGAGAGTGAGAGCTATGGATGGAGAGATAATTAAATTTCACTGGTTCCTGAAGACAGTGCATAATTTTTTAAAGTGAATGAAATCTACCATTTATGTGAGTGCAATTGAAATTCCCCAGCTTAAATAATGAAATACAAGTTTCCTCCATCTCAGGTGACTGAAAAATAGGTGTCAATGAAGTGAAAAATGTTTGCTGAGTATTATTTTAGATTTTTATTTAAAATTTCACTCAAATGCTACTTCCTCCTCCCTTTATTTTATGTATCATAGACTAGTCCCATCATGTTATAGGTTTTATGAACACTTGTGATACATAGGCCTTTTATAAACACCAGATTGATGCCTGGAAAACCAGTAACAAAATCTTCAATGTCAGTCACCCTTTTGCAAAGGTAGATGAGGTTATTTCTTCTGCTAGATAGGGGAGCACAGGTCAAATACTATTTTTGCACATAACCATTGTTGTTAGGTGCCAATGAGTTGGTTCCAACTCACAGTGACCCAATGTACAACAGAACAGTGGAACAGTGAGCCATCCCCTCAATCATAGATACATTTGAGCCCATTGTTGCAGTCACTGTGTCAGTCCATCTCATTGAGGGTCTTCCTTTTTTTTTTGCTGATCCTCTACTTTACCAAGCGTGATGTCCTTGCCCAGGCACTGACCCCTCCTATGAAATGAAATGTCACCATCCTCACTTTTAAGGAGTTAAGCTGTACTTCCAAAACAAATGTATTTGTTCTTCTGGCAGTCCATGGTTTACTCAGTATTCTTCACCAACACCGTAATTCAAATGCACCAATTTTTCTGTTTTCCTTATTCATTGTCCAGCTTTCCTGTGTATATGAGGTGATTGCAAATGCCATGGCTTAGGTCAGGCACATCTTAGTCTTCACAGTGACATCTTTGCTTTTGAAAGAGATTGTTTGCAACAGGTTTGCCCAGTGCAATATATTATTTGATTTCTTAACTGCTCCTTCCATGGGTGTTGTTTGTAGATCCAAGTAAAAAGAAATCCTTGACAACTTCACTATTTTCTCTGTTTAACATGATGTTGCTTATCGGTCCAGTTGTGAGGATTTTGTTTATGTTGAGGTATAATCCATACTGAAGGGTATAGTCTTTGATCTTCATTAGAATGTGCTTTAAACCTCTTCACATTCAGCAAGCTGGGTAGTGTCATCTGCTTGTTGTTGTTGTTGTTATGTGCCGTCGAGTCAAACCCGACTCATAGCGACCCCTCCTTGGGTTTCCGAAGCAGTATCACTATGGAAGTAGGATTGCCCAACCTTCCTTCCAAGGAGTGGCTGGTGGGTTTGAACCGCCAGCCGTCTGGTTAGCAGGCAAGTGTCTTAGCCACTATGCTATGCCAGAGCTCCCGTGTCATCTGCTTATCACAGGTTAATGAGTCTTCCTCCAATTCTGATGCTGCATTCTTCTTCATATAATCCAGCGCTTAGATTATTTGCTCAATGTACAGATTAAAGAAGTATGATAAAAGGATACAACACAGATACACACCTTTCCTGATTTGAAATCATGCAGAATACCTCTTGGTCTATGTATAGGCTCCACTTGAGCACAATTACGTGTCTGGAATTCCCATTCTTCACAGTGTTATCCATAATTTGTTACAATCCACACAATATAATGCCTTTGCATAGTCAATAAAGCACAGGTACACATATTTTTAGTATTCTCTGCTTTCATCTGAATCTGGCTTGAATTTCTGGTAGTTCTCTTTCAATATACTATTGCAACATGCAAGATCAAGTGTCACAGTCTCTTCTGACATAAGCTTATGGAACTCATATGTACTCCAGAGGCAGAATTTTATCCAGACATTTCAGTTTTCCTATTAAGGAACTGAAGCCCAAAGAGAGAAGGTTACTTCTCCAAGGTCACACAGCCAGTTAATAATAGCAGGTCTAGGACTAGAACACTGGTCTCCTCATCTGTGCCAGAATGTTCTTTTATTCATTACTGACACCCTCCAGTACTGACTTGAAAGGAGTTATTTAGCTCTATTTATTTTAGTCTGTTTGCTGTGACTAATCTATTCTTTGGAAAAGTCCAAGTAGGCAAGTATAGTGTTTAAATTTATTTTTTTAAAAGTCCCTCTTAGACAACAGTCTTCTAATAAAATCTATTAAATTTCAAGGTAAATTCTACTAAAAAGGGGAATTGCAAAGTATTGACCTTTGTTCATTAGCAAGTCTTGAGTTTTCTGAATACAATTGTTAAATGTATCATCTGGTTCTTGAGGCAAAAAAAGAAAGAAAGAAAAGCCAGTTTACCTTTGTACTCAACTTTTCTCTTATGTATGAAATAAACACCCCAACCTATGTTAAGTTTTGTATGCACAGGAGTGGCATTTACTGGTTATGTCTTCATGGCAAATGGCCAGTTCAGTTAATTTCATTGATTGTTCAGTGGCTTATTTTGAGTGAGTGGATTTTTCGATGAGTTTCAAAAAATGTTAACAGCCAGATACTCTGGCTCTGCATAGTGACAGCTAGTGAAATAAAGCATCAGTTATGGTGGAGATTTAAAAACTCAAGCCTGAGAAAAATATTGGTTCAGTAAGACCAAAATTTAAGATATACAGGGAGTTGGGAAAAAGAGAAGAAAATCATAGAAGACAGTGGTACTTTTTATTTATTCAAGTAATAAATTGTCAATTTTTAAGTAAGGGAACTAGTTCTACTATAATTCCCTTCCATCTTTCCTTACCCTTAGGACTTTTGTTTCCTTTATCTTCTTAATTCAGTCATCTCCTGGAAATAGAACACCTTTGCAAGGGCAAGGGAACATGCAGTCAAAGGTGAAACCAAGGTTCTGGCCTGAAAAATAATGAACTTAACTAAGAAATAGGGAAGTAAGGGAGAAGGGGGTACTGAGTGGCTAATGCCTATGTGTATGTGTTCAGAGTTCATAGGAAGGAAAAGAAGGGGAATGAATTAGTTCTTGGATTTACTGAGTGTGAGTAGACAGACACTCATGTCTGTGGACCTGCCAGTAGCCAGTAAGAAAAATATGGTAAGATAAGTCTGGAATGTAGGTCAACTCTTTGATGGATAAAATACAAAGAAAAATTTAAAAAAAAGCTTGTTTTATATCATAACTTATTCATAAAATGACTTAAAAGCATTAGCAAATTTTACTTTTCTTTACAAAAAGGTATCAGTAAACAGTTGCCGTCAGGTAGATTCTGACTCATGGAGACCCCTATGCATAGAGTAGAACTGTGCTCCAAAGGGCTTTCAATGGCTGTGGCCTGTCAGGAGTAGTTGCTCTGGCCTTTCTTCCCAGGTGCCTCTGGGTAGATTCTCACTGCAAAGCTTTAAGTTAGCTCCAAGCACTTAACCATTTGTGACACTCAGTGATTCCTATATAGAGGGGTTGTTGTTTTTGTTGTTAGGTGCCATCAAGTCAATTAAGACTCATAGTGATCCTTTGTACAACAGAATGAAACACTGCCTAGTCCTGCACAATCCTCACAATCCTTCCTATGCTTGAGCCCATCGTTGTAGCCACTGTGTCAGTCAGTCTCATTGAGGGTCTTCTCCTTTTTCTCTGACCCTCAACTTGATATCCATCTCCAGGGATTGGTCCCTTCTGACCCATGACCAAAGAAGGTGAGACAAAGTCTGACCATTCTCACTTTGAAGGAGCATTCTGTCTGCACTTCTTCCAGGATAGATTTTTTTTTTTTTGTCAATCTTTTCTAGTCCATGGTATTTTCAGTGTTCTTCACCAACATCACAATTCAAAGGCATCAATTCTTCTTTGGTCTTTGCTATTCATTATCCAGCTTTCACATGATAAAGGTGACTGAAAATGCCATGGCCTGGATTGTTGTTATGTGCCATCAAGTTGGACTCAACTCATAGCAACCCCTCCTTAGGTTTCTGAGGCAATATCACTAGGGAAGTAGATTGCCCAACCTTCCTTCCGAGGAGTGGCTGGTGGGTTTGAACCACCAGCCTTCTGGTTAGCAGTCAAGTGCCTTAGGCACTACACTATCAGAGCTGGCCTGGATTAGGCACACCTTAATCTTCAAGGTGACATCATTGCTCTTCAACACTTTAAAGGGGTCTTTTGCAGCAGATTTGCCAGTGTAGTATGACTTCTGATCTCTTGACTACTGCTTCTGTAAGTGTTGATTGTGGATTCAAGTAAAATGAAAACTGTGGTGACTTGAAGAACATAAAGAAAACGAAAATCCTCACAACTAAACTGATAAGCAACATCATGATAAATGGAGAAAAGATTGATGTTGTACAGAGGGATAGTACTCTTTAAGTGTTGATGTTATTTCTGCGTAGAATTTAGATTTCCTTTACTTTTCTTGTGATTCTCTGTTCTGACAGAGACCAGGATGCTCCTTTAGCAATCATAAAGTTGTACTCTGCAGGAAGGTGTGATGAATTACAGGCCATTTCACTTTGAATCATTCCTGTTTGGATATCACAGCTACTTCCCATGAGATTACAGTAATAACACCAACAGATTTTCAGGAATTTTTTTTTTTTCTCTCATGAATCAAGTGCTTCATTATTGAAATAAGAAGTGAAAAATGAAAGAAAATTTCCTAGGGAAAATTTCTTATAATAATTCTTTCTTCTAAAACTCAGTTAAGAGTCATAAATGTAGCCCTTCCATATATACAACAATAAAGGTAAATTTGAGGTTGAGAATAGTCTTTCATTTCCCATTTGTCAACCCACCACTGGTTACATTAATAATAATAATAATAAAAATAAAAATAAAGGTAATTTCACATTGGGGTAGATCATCATAGACACTCAACTAATTTTTCAAAATCTTTATTTTGAATAATATTTTAGGGCAGGGGAGGTTGGGTCATGGCTGAGTTGGAGAAGGATGTAAAATTCAGGATGTGAATGCAAAACCATAACTTCATTTTTCCTTCAAGTATCTGGCTATTTCATGCAGAAGTATATTTTCATCCACATCAGATACATAATTACCTTAATTTTCTTCACTTCATATTATCCTAACTTATGAAGAAATGGGATCTTTGCAATGAAGAAAATGGCAGTTAGTAAAATGCTACATCGTGGGAGAAATTTCTCCTCTTTTTGCACTATGTCAAATAATATTGCTGTTGTGTGCTGAGTCTGTTCTGACTCATAGCAACCCTAGGTGATAGAGTAGAACTACCCGCAGAGGGTTTTCTAGACTGTGAACTTAATGGGAGCAGATCAGCAGGTCTTGTCTCCTGTGGAGCCAGTGGTGGGTTTGAACATATGACCTTTTGGTTAGCAGCTGAACACTTAACCATTGCTTTCACCATGGTTCCTTATGACAAACAAAAGATGTGCTCAATAATCAATTCGTGGTGGAGATATTGATTATTAGTTGAAGAGGCAATACAAAGAATATTTGTTTCAGAAAAATAAAAGAATCTATGCTGTCCTAAATAATTGCGCTGGTGCTTTCCAGATAAAAGCTGGGTGGTTGGTAGTCCCACCTCTCTCCTACTTTCCTCATGTTTCCAAGCAGAAGAAATGTGATACTTCATATGAGAAAAACATTAGAGGTCCTTTATTGAACTGCCAGAGCCCCTGGGTAGTGTAAACAGTTAACAAGCTCAGCAGCTAAATTAAAGTATGAGGTTTGAGCCCGCCCAGAGGCTCCTTGGAAGAAAGGCCATTGGGAATCCTACATAGCACTCTTCTACTCTGACACACATGGTCCACCATGAGTCAGAATCAACAGCAACTAGTAGTATTGAATTGCCTAGGTCAACCTACAGAAGGAAGGTTGGGCAATCTACTTCTGTAGAGATACTGCCTCGGAAAACCAAGGAGGGGTCATTATGAGTTGGATCCAACTCGACGGCAGTGAGTTTTTTTGTTGTTGTTGTTTAGGTCAACCTTGATAGTGAAATATCTTGCATTCATTCCAAACCAGTTTTCTACAAAACGTACACCCTTGCTTGGGTACATACCAAATGACATGACATAAACTGATTAAAAGTCATAAACAAACAGACTTTAAAGGCTGGTCATTCCTGCCTGGATTTCTTCTCCTCCCTAACACCCACAATGATGTGTACTCAGCTGACTCTAATTCTGAGTGTCAGTCTGTGGGTGGGGAACCCTCTGAGAGTCAAGACATCTCTGCTTCTTGCCCAGGAATTAAATGCCAGTTTAGTCCCGAAATGGTACATCTACTCCCTTCACTTTTGACTGTGGAGCGGTTCTAAAATTGTCTTTAGACTAATTAATGAAAAATCTGAAGGATGAGAAAAACTAGCTGAGTAATCCTCCAGCATCTCTTCTCCTTTTGCATTTTAGTTGACACATGTTTTTTATCTAGTGCCTCTTACCAATTGATCATGAACATCAGTGGCATAGTTATATCAAAAACTACTAGACTTTGCCCTGAGCAAGATATAAGCTCCTAGTCCCTGCTACCAGGAAAAATCAACTTTGTGAGCTTTAAGCTAAAAAAGATATGGGTCACTTTATGAAAATATCCAACTTGGCTCAACTAAAGGAGTAATACCATAAATGTATTACTTTTCTATTGCTTCTTTAATAAACTATCACTATCTTAGTGGCTTTAAACAACACAAATATGTGACCTTACATGGATTAGAATTCAGAAGTCTGACATAGGTCTCACTGGGCTAAAATCAAGGTGTCAGCAGAGCTGTGCTCCTGTCTAGAGGCTCTAAGGGAGAAAAAGGATTCCAGCTTCCAGAGAATGCACACAATCCTATCTTCCTATCTAATCACTCTGACTCTGAAGCTCTTGCCTTCCTAGTCCTCTTCCCCATTTTGATTACTTTGTGTCTATCTGGATAATCCAAAATAACCTCCCCCAAGATGTTTAGTTTAATCACATCTGCAAAGTCTCTTTTGTCATTTAAGGTAGCATTCACATTAATTCCCAGAATTAAGACATAGACACCTTCGAGGGCATTATTATGCCTACCACAAATGCTAAGAGGGGATGGGAAGGTAAGTTAGGTGGAGGGGAAGCTCTTAAATGAGTTCCTCAATACAAACATTCTATATCTATAATTCTATAGCCTTAGATTTATTCATGGTAACTCCATTCTCAGAGAACATCAGAACCTGGTCAGTACCTCTGACCACATTACTTATCACTCTGACCAAACAAGACTTCATTTAGAAGATCTAGTATATTTTGTCTCCCCAATTATACTGCAAACAAGTTACTTCTGCTTTCCTCCTTTTTGTTGTCATCACTAACTATAATGTTAGAGAGAACTGAGGTTTCTATTGAAATCACAATTCTCATGTATTCTGTACTCCCACATCCTCACAAAGCAAGCGACTGTGACTTCCCTTCATATCTTAGTCATAGTCAAGTTATGGGTTTCTTATGACCCAAAATGATGACCCTTTATCATAGCTTGCTGCAGTGGGAATTTTCGAGGCCTGTCATTTGCCAAGTTACGCTAGGAGACCACAGTGGATTTTATCAACCAAACATGAGTCATACTTGTAGGAAGGACTCAGCGTCAGCAGGCAGTTCCAGCTGACACCTATCCTAAAAGTTTCTGAGAGAAGAGCATAAATGTATATGTAAACAGCATCATGTATATATGTATACTAAATCCAACACTTGTGATCCTATCCAAGCTCTTACTTTAAATGAAAACTATCATTTTCTGTGCTATTTCATTGATTCTTAAAACACAAATATTTTCATGTACATTATTTTTTGTTACAATTATAGCAAAATAGAGATGAGAAATTATTTTTACATTATTTAATATATAAACATTGGTTAAATACATACATATGTGTATATATATATTTATATATGTGGTGCTCTGGTGATATAGTGGATAAGGCATTTGGCTACTAACCAGAAGCTCAGTGGTTCAAACTCACCAGCTGGCCCATGGAAGGAAGATGGGGCAATCTACTTCTGTAAACATTTACAGCCTCCAAAACCCCCCATGGGGTTGCTATGAATCAGAATTGACTTGATGACAGTGAGTTTTTTGAGAGTTTATAATGTATATATTATTTACTACGTTTTTATATATTATATGATATTAATATATGATTTTAAATTTTTACACATACAATAACAAACTGTTATATACATTATAGTAGAGGATCAGCAAAACACAGGAAGACCCTCAAAAAGATGCACTGACGTAGTGGCTGTGACTATGGTCTCAAGCATAGCAAGAATTGTGAGAATGGCGCAGGACCAGGCAGCATTTTGTTTTCTTGTACTTAGGGTCGCTATGAGTCAGAGCCAACACAATGGCATAACGAACAACATATATATTATAAATTATATGATTTATAACTATAGATGATATTTCTTTTTTCCGAATGCTATACTCACACTCCTGACTTTCTTTCACTTTCACAGCCTTTTGTCCCAGCAAAGGAACAGCTTATTTCCTACTTTACACGTGAGGAATCTAAGGGAGGGAAATGGGAATTCATTTGTTTTGAACTATAGCAAGGCACTGACCTTCCAGATATTTACATCCAGATATGAGTCTGCCTTACAGGATTATGTATCTTGTCCCTTGCTAAGAAATCAGCAAGTGCAGTAAGTAAATATACCCATTTTCATCAAGTTGATTTCAACTCATAGCAACCCTATAGGAGAGATTAGAACTGCCCATGGGATTTCCAAGACTGTAATCATTATAGAAGCAGCTTGCCTCATCTTTCTCCCAAGGAGCCAGCTGGTGGGTTCAAAACACTGACTATTCATTTAGCAGCCGAGTGCTTGACCACTGCTCCACCAGGGCAACCATAAGTGAATGTAGGATATGTGAGCAATTTATAAAAGACCCAGTAGAGAGTTTGGTCAGGCAGCATGCTTGATGGGTTTAGAGCCCTAATATTTTCCATATAATTCTCAGACATCTTTTTAAAATCCTTATTTATAGACCAAAATTAATTCCAGCAATCTGTATGCAAGAGACTGTTCGAATATAATCCACATGTTCTTCCACTAGCAGTGCTGTTTTTATTCTAACAAAGCTAAAGCACACATATTTAACTAAATATAAAACATTAGTTAGGCACCTTAGAAATATTAGGACAAGTAAATTAAAGAATGAAAGTCTCAAAGTGTTCAGTACAATTCCAATGAAGTTAGTTATCTTGTAACTATCATTTTATAAAAATACAGTTGTCCACAGCAGATAGTGAACAAATAAGAGTGTAATGCATATGTATAAAAGAAGTTTTGCAAAGATCACAACCTCGATGTTAAATACTACACTCCATGAAAGACAATTAGAAAAGTTTCTGTGAAAAATAGACTATCACAAGAACCTATTGCCCTTCTCAGTAAACAAACTGCATAGGTAGGAGTTCAGTATCATGATGACTGGCCAATGC
>NW_006921771.1:4707172-4710097 GCF_000298275.1 Orycteropus afer afer
GGCTCTTAACTAACTTCTCTTAATCCTAAGTAATGTTGAATCAAATTAATTGAGAAATTGAATATAATATTTTATTTCTACAACAAGATTTCTGCCATCAAGAATTTAGTCTTTAATTGTCAACCCTGGCAAGGATGACTGGGAAGGATGCATAGGATTGATTGTTTCCCAATGCCTCTTTATTTTTATTTGTAACTATGACCAATTACTAATCAATTTTTATTACATCCTGTCTCTCTACAAATTACTTGGATACCTTCAGGAAAACCATTTAACCTCTCTGTGCCTCTCTTTCTTCCTTTGCTAAAATGGAAGTGATAACTGTAATTATCTCATAACTGTCATTTAAAAGACAATGCATGAAAGTATTAGAAAAGTGCCTAAAATCAATGGTGTGCTGGTAAGCCAAGGAAAAAAGGGTGAGGAGGGTAGGTCACTTTTGTAGCATTTGCCAACTTCTGTTGTATAAATATTCCCACCATGGTCTGTTTCAAATTCTGAATGATTTAATAATCAGTGTACAAAATTTCTGAATATTTAACAATCATTTGACTCTTATAAGTGAAGCTGATCTGGGTCCAGCATACCAATGCAACATAGGAAATTTCCAATAAATGTGAGCTGTTATTATTACCAGCTCTAAGATTCTGGAAAGAGAGGTATCATGCTAAAGTCAAATGAATCTTGGCTGAAAGCAGAGAATACCAGAAGGATGTTTACCTGTGTTTTATTGACTATGCAAAGGCATTCAACTGTGTGGATCATAACAAATTTGGATGACATTATGAAGAATGGAAATTTCAGAACATTTAATATGCTTCTGTGGGACGTGTAACATAGACCAAGAGGCAGTGGTTGGAACAAAACAAGGATATACTTGTTGTTGTTGTGTGCCGTCGAGTCAGCCCCGACTCATAGCAACCCCTCCTTGGGTTTTTGAGGCAGTATCACTGCAGAAGTAGATTGCCCCATCTTCCTTCCAAGGAATGGCTGGTGGGTTTGAACCACCAGCCTTCTGGTTAACCAGTCAAGTGCCTTAGGCACTACTATGTTGTTTAAAATCAGAAAAGGTGTGTGTCAAGGTTGTATACTTTCATTATACTTATTCAATCTGTTTGCTGGGCAAATAATCTGAGAGGCTGGATTATATGCATCAAAATGCAGCATCAAGATTAGAAGAAGACTGATTAACAATCTGCAATATGCAGATGACACAACTGTCTTGCTGAAAGTGAAGAGGACTTGAAGATCAAAGACTACAGCCTTCAGTATAGATTACACTTCAACATAAAGAAAACTAAAATCGTCACAACTAGCCCCATAAGCCCCATGATGATGAATAGAGAAAATATTAAAGTTGTCAAGGATTTCATTTTACTTAGCTTCACAATCAAGGTCAATGGAAACACGAGTCAAGAAATTGAGCAACGTATTACATTGGGCAAATCTGCAGTAAAAGTTCTCTTTAAAGTGTTTAAAAGTAAAGATGTCACTTTGAGGACTAAGATATCCCTGACTCGAGCCATAGTGTTTTCAGTCACCTCATAGGCATACGAAAGCTGGACAATGAATAAGGAAGACCAAAGAAGAATTGATCCTTTGAATTATGGTGTTGGTGCGTAATACTGACTATACCATGGACTTCCAGAAGAATGAAGAAATCTGTTTTAGAAAAAAATGCAGCCAGAATTCTCCTTAAAAATAAGGATGGCAAGACTTTGTCTCACATACTTTGGACATGTTATCTGGAGGGACCAGTTCCTAGAGAAGGACATCATACTTGGTCAAGTAGAGGGTCAGTATAAAGAGGGACCCTTAATGAGAAGGAAATAACTACAGTGGCTATGCTAATGGGCTCAAACATAACAATGATTGTGAGGATGGTGCAGGACCAGGAAGTGTCTTATTCTTTTGTACATAGATAGGGTTGCTATGAGTTGGAACCCACTCGAGAGCTCCTGAAAAGAAAAATGCATCGTCTATAGTGATAATAAAACTCAAAAACCAAATTCACTGCTGTTGAGTCGGTTCCGACTCATAGCAACTCCTCCTTGGGTTTCCGAGGTGGTATCACTACAGAAGTAGATTGCCCAGTCTTCCTTCTGAGGAGTGAGTGGTGGGTTTGAACCACCAGCCTTCTGATTAGCAATCAAATACCTTAGGCACTATGCTACCAAAACTAGAAGGAAAAATTTGAAGCTTTAAAAATTAATTCTAAGCCTTCATGAATGATCATCTCTATTTGTTTTAATTTTTACTGATAAACGTTAAACATCTGGTTTATGTACATCATTCAAATTGATATGTGTAAAATACTAATGCTGCTTTTATACTATGGAAGACACATTTTATATTATTACATTTAATTCTCACAATAGTCTGTAAGGATGCTATTGCTTTCCATTTTAGGAATGAGGAGATCTGTAAGAAGGTTACAGGTTAATTTCACTAATTCATTTATTAAGATTTTACATGTACTTGGCATTGTAATTAGCATTGTTATATTATGGTGAACAAAACAGGATATTATGGCTCTGATGGATTTATAGGATAGTGGGTCAGAAAGGAAATATATATTATAAGGAGATATTATATTGAATTCCATGAAAAGTAATTACTGGAGGAGAGGACTACTTATTTGGAATTTGTTAGGGAAGTGTTCTCTGAAGTGATGATGTTTAACCAGAAACCTGAAGGAAGAGACTAAGCCAGCCATGGAGACAAGGGAAGAGTGGCTCCTGGCAAAAGAATTGGACATGCAAAAGAAGGAAGGCAGAAAAGCCATTCATGTTTTAGAGTATTGCTTCTCAAAGGACAATCTGAGGATGGTTGCCCATCCCAGAACTGTTTATTACCAGTCTACAGCAAAACAAGTACACAAGGAGAATAAATGCTTAGGCACTATGATAGCAATTCCCTGCCCCC
>NW_006921771.1:4710900-4715570 GCF_000298275.1 Orycteropus afer afer
TACAGAAGTAGATTGCCCAATCTTCCTTCTGAGGAGTGGCTGGTGGGTTTGAACCGCCAGCCTTCTGGTTAGCAGTCAAATGCCTTAGGCACTAAACTACCAGAGCTCCTGCAACAAGGTAGTGTCCATAAGAAACAAAGCTCAAAATCTTATAAATAAAACACATTTAGATCATTTAGAATTCTTGAATGTGTTCCTTTATTTGTTGTCTTAGGTGACTCTTTAAACCATTTTTTCCTGGGATCACTTATGTCCTTTTAAAGAGACTCATAGTCTCCTCACATACTGGGTTACATGTCTACTTCCTCATGTTTATTTACGCTACTGTTATTTATCTTCTTAAAGCCTATTAGGATAGAAATAATAAATATTCAGTCAGTGTCTTGCTCTTTTCTTTATCCAGAGCCCTAGAGATGTCACACAGAACCCTGAAAATTATACCCTGGTCTACTTGAATTTGAAGCAGGAGGGAAAACGGTCATCCTCCATGGGACTAAAAGAGCGGAAGAGGCAGGAGCAAACGGCTTTAGAATTACAAGAGTTTCTACTGCCGTCTAATCTATTCCATGATGATCTGAGTTCCAAGAGGAAGTCATTTTACCTCTCAGGTCTGTTGTAGGACTTGATTTTGTAAAGCAATGCAGTGTTGCACTGCTGAAAGGACACTGGACTTAGAATCAGGAGCCCTGAGTTCACTCATCAATTTTGCCTCTTGTAGTGGCAACCCTGGGCTTTACCTCACTTTACCTCAATGAGTTTCAATGTTGGAGTTGGATATATCACTGGTCATTCATTTCTACAAATTGATTCAGTTTCAAGAAAAAAAAGGTAACAAGCAAAAAGAGAAGAAGTGAAAAAGAGAGAAAAGAAAGGTTATGGAAAGATTAAGAACCAAAGAACTTCTCTGAGACTCTGTTTTACCTTTCTTTTCATGTTTGTTCTTCCGTTGTTTTTCTTTGGTCCAAGAATCTGTTTTTCTATCACTTGGTATCTATGCTAGTACCTATTTTCTGCTTTGCTAATAACCAGTCTTGCCAGAACCCTGGTTTCACTGTTTTTCATGTGCTGCTGTGAGATGTACCACAACCCAATGAAACTGAACTTACTGTAAAATAGCATTGGCAACCTTAACTCTGCTTACCTATTTTTATAGCAGAATAAGTAAACTCACATTTGAAATTGAAAAAACGCTTCTTGCCCTGCCCACTTGTCTCATAGTACGCCCAGGTCTATTTTAATCGTTCTGAACTCAGCCTAGTATTATGAAAACAGACCTTTAGGGGATTTCTGATAAACTTTGTTCTTCCTTCTTTATTTAACTAAGCACAATAACATTGAAGGCAAAATACAGGCTTGCAAATCCTTGAGTTATAAAAATACTGTTGTTTCAAATAACCAAAAACAAGTCACTGCTTTTGCTGAATCTTTTGCTTCCTCTGTCCACATCCAATGGCCTAGGTTCTAAAACTTAATTGTTTTTACTGTCAAATTTGATATTTATATATTTGGTAAGCTTTTTATGTGTTATTTAATTATGAATTATTTCTTATATTTGTATTAAAATACTGAACAATTAAAGATGTCAGCTCTAAATATTTGGTTTGTGCTATTCTCTTAGAAAATGTGGAAATGTATGAGCACCTTTGTATTTTCCCTCTGGTGTGAAACATTCCTCTCCCCTCCATTTCCCACACCCTAAAAGACTCACTTGGCCTTTTGGATCAAGAGTTCAAATGGAGAATAAAATTAAAGCATGCTAAAGACATCCACATAACAAGTTTTAAACAGAGAATAACTTTAGCAAATGACAAGAAATAGCAGAGGCTGATGAATAAATAGTTCAGGGAAACAGTTGAATCACAGGCACTGATACGTTATCAAATTCACTGGGACCTTATACCACTGTTATTGTTAGCTGCCATTAAACTGGCTCTGGACTCATGGTGACCCCATGCACAATGGGACAAAATGCTATATGTCCTTCATCATTTCTCTGTGGTAGGTTGTAGATAGAACTGAAGTAATTCATAGGATTTACATTGGCTTCTTTTGGAAGTAGACCCTTCTTCCTGGCATGATTTTAGTCTGGCAGCTCTGCTGACACCTGTTCAGCATCATAGCAACATGCAAGCCTCCACTGACGTGGATTTTGCTGTAGACGTAAAACACATACATTTATGGCATAACTAGAGGTTGAAAAGTCTAAGAACAAAACACTTTAGCTAATTATTTCCCCCAATGAAACTGCTCAATCCCCAAAGACAAAGACTATCAGCAACCTTTTTATTCCCTTTGATTGATATCTGCTACAGAGTTCTGAGAGCAATAGTTACTCAACACATCATGTGCTTGATATTGCTGATAGCTTATCTTCTATAAGAGGAATTTGTTTTTTAGGAAAAAAAAAAAGCAAACTATAAAAAGCATAAGGAAATAAAAAGAGGAACAGAGCTATTTTTTTGCTAAAAGTAGCTCTCTGCACTCATTTGTTTATATTTTAAAAAACTGTAAACGTATAGAAAACTTGAAAGAGTAGTACAATGAAAAATACCTTTCACCTAAATCCACGCATTGTCATCAAGTGAATTCTGACTCATGACAACCTCATGGTGTCAGAGTAAACTGTGCACCACAGGATTTCCGCTGACTTTTTTTTTTTTTTTTTTAAACGAGATCACCAAGTCTTTCTTATGAAACATTTCAGTATGGAATAAAATCTCCAAACTTTTGGTTAGTAGTCAAGCACTTTAACCATTTGCATCACCCAGGGTCTCGTTTACCTAGATCTACCATTTGCTAATGATTTGCCACATTTGGTGTTGAGAGAGAGAGAGATGTTGAACCATTTGAAAGTAATTGCAGACCTTATGAGTCTTTATTCTTAAACCTTCACCATGTATGTCCTATAAACTAAATTATTCTTCTATAGAACCACAATTCCATTATCACACTTTATATTCAGCTTTCTCTAGTTTTCCTAATAATATTTTAATGCATTTTATTGAAATATAATTTGTATATAGTGAAGTATACAAAACTAAAGTGATATAGGTCAATACATTTTTTTTTCAGTCTTCTCTCCCCTCCCCTCCACTCCCACCCCTAGCAGCCAACAAAGAAAGTTTCTTTCCAATATAAACCTTTCCTTGACCCTCCACAACAACAAACTAATATTATATTTGTCCTTCTGTGACTGACTTATTTCACTCAGCACAATGTCCTCCAAGGCCATCCACACCATGTGGCACTTTGCAGACCCCACATCACTCCTCAGTGCTGCAAAGCACTCCATTGTGTGTATGCACCACAGCTTGGTCATCCACTCCTCTGGTGATGGGCACGTAGGTTGCCTCCATCCTCTTGCCGCTGTAAACAGTGCTGTGATGAACATGGGTGTGCATTTATCTGTTCCTGTCCTGGCTCTCACCTCCCGAGGATATATACCTAGTAATGGGATTGTTTGGTCAAATGGTATCTCCAGTGCCAGCTTTCTAAAGAATCATCATGCTGCTCTCCACAGTGGTTGTATCACATCACAGTCCCACCAGCAGTAACGAGTCCTAATCTCTCCACATCCCCACCAGCATTTGTTATTTTCTGTCCCGTTGAATCTTGCCATCAGTGCTGGGGTAATATGGTATCTCATTATTGTTTTGATTTGCATCCCTCTGCTGGCCAGTGATCATGGGCATCTCTTCATGCATTTGCTGGCCACCTGAATATCCTCCTTGGTGAAGTGTCTATTCATATCTTCTGCCCATTTTTCAATTGGGTTGTTAATTCCTTTGCTGTTGAAGTGTTGGAGTTTTCTATAAATCTTAGAGATAATTCCCTTGCCAGATATGTAATTATCCACAAGTATGAATTTGTTGCTGTTGTTTTGTTATGTGCTTTTTTGTGGTGTTGATTTCTTTGTTCCATATAATTTTCAGTGCTGACCTTATTTTGTTTATGAATTGTGTTATCATTTCCTTCATTGCTATTGTTTTAATATTTGCTAAATATTTGTGCTAGTCCTCTTTTTTATTTTGATGTGAAGGTTTATCATTTTTCTTTGAGGTTACCCTGTGATTTATAGTTTTTTCCCCAAGTTTAGAATAGTCTGTTCTATCTTGTAGTTGTCTTGACTTCCCCACCATTTAGAAGTTCTGTAATTACACAGTTTCTTCCCTCTTTTTGGTTTGTAGTTGTCCTCATTTGTCAATTGATGTCTCTGATTCCCTGTTTACAATCTTGTAGGCTTATTTGCTTTGGATACTTCTATAACTGGGTTGGTTTCTGGGTTATGTCATCATGTATGTTAATGGTCAGTTGTTGTTTGCTGTTGTTGGTTCTCTATCCAAAGGACTCCTTTTAGCATCTCTTGTAAGGTTGGTCTGGTCTTAACAAATGCTCTTAATTTCTGCTTATTTGGAAATCTCCTAATTTCACCATCATATTTGAGGGACAATTTTGCTGGATATGTAATTCTTGATTGGAATTTTTTTTCTTTCAGGGTTTTATATATACCATCCCATTGTTTTCTCACCTCATGGTTTCTGGCGAGAAATGTGAGCTTATTCTTATTGGTTGCCCCTTGTAGGCAACTTTTTGTTTTTCCTGTGCTGCTTTCAGGATTCTTTCTTTGTCTTTGGTTTTGGTGAGTTTGATGATGATATGTCTTGATGATT
>NW_006921771.1:4716320-4717282 GCF_000298275.1 Orycteropus afer afer
GTATCCTGATATTATCCTTTTTATTTCAGCTGGTTCTGTTGTGATGTCACCCATTTCATTTCTTATTGTTTTGATCTTTTTTCTGATTGATCCTTTTCCAAAAAGTATTGAGGTATTTGCCTTCAATCTCACTAATTCTGTCCTCCATTGATTCAATTCTACTCCTTTGCCTGTTCAATGTGTTATCTATTTCTGAAAATTTAGTTTTCATCTTCTGGATTTCTGTGTGTAGATTTTGTATCATTTCTAATTTTTCATTTATTTTGTCAGTTTGTTCTTGTCTTGTCTTTTGAAATTTTTCTTGGATTTTCTCTGTGTTTTCCTCAATTTTGTCAGTGTTTTCCTTGATATGTCTCTCAATTTGTTGAAGGTACCTAAATATCATTCTTTTAAATTCCTTATCGGGGAGTTCCAATGCTGCCTCTTCCTCAGGGATGTGTTTTGGGTCTGTATCCTGGTCCCTTGTTTCTCCTGTTTTATCTTGCTTTTTTGTGTGGACTACAATGCTCTGTTGTCTCTGAGGCATTGTGATGTTTTTGTGTGTTTATATTTAATCAGTGATTGTATGTTGGAGTGACGTGCCCATGGGTTTCCTTTTCTTTGTTTTGTTTTTATGTTATCTACGTAAGCAGGGTACTGTGCTTTGCTCCTCTTTTCCCTAGTTGGCAACACTTATACACTCACTACCTGTCTCCTTTCCTGCTGTCAGCCTCCTATATGTCCCTGCCAACCTTGACAAAGAGAGCCCATTCTTAGGTCCTGTTTTTGTTCAGGTTTTTCCATTAGTTGGTGCCTAATCCACTTCTGTATGCTTCCTTTCAAAGTTCAGAGCTCCAGGATTATCTTCTGTATCTCTGTCAATTGGCTTCTCTTTTCTTTGTTGAAGAGGGTCTGTGTCGCTTGTCTGCCTGTTCCTCCATCTTACTGTAAGTCCTAATAACATTATCTTAAAAAAACAACAA
>NW_006921771.1:4717887-4726704 GCF_000298275.1 Orycteropus afer afer
CGACTCATAGAGACCCCTCCTTGGGTTTCCAAGGCAGTATCACTACGGAAGTAGATTGCCCCATCTTCCTTCTGAGGAGTGGCTGGTGTGTTTGAACTGCCAGCTTTCTGGCTAGCAGTCAAGTGCCTTGGGCACTATGCTCCCAGAGCTCCTACTCCATATATAGCCATTATAAATGTACCCTTCCCCTTTGTTGTAATAAGTAATCTGCACAATGATATTTTGAGTGATCTGAATATCTTATTTCCTGCTAAAACTAGTTTTAGCATCCACTGTGAAACTCTTCTGTGAGTCCATCACCTGGATCTATTAAATTACATTGGTGTTACAAAATGGTGATTTTCTATCATGTCCTTCTATTATTATAACATATCCTATATTTTATAAGCCAACACACTCATTACTCTTTTCAGTGCTTAAACTGTCACTGATTTGGCCAGTGGGAGATCCTTCAAGCTGGTGCTTGTGTCCTTTTGTCATGACACCCATCAGTTTTGGGGTACTTTCTTCTATATACTACTTTGATTTACTGTGAGATACAAACCTCTGCAAATTTATTAGCTCACACAGTTTTTTTTTTTTTTTTTTAATTTTTATTGTGATTTGGGTGAAAGTTTATAGAGCAAATTTATTTTCCATACAGTGCTTCATACACAGTTTGTGTCATGACATTGGCTGCAATTCCCCACAATGTAACAACTCTCTTCCCACTTCCTCCCTGTAGCTACCTATTCCCTGTGTCCTTCCCTCCCATGTATTCTTGCCCCCCAGAGCTGTTTCCCTGTGTAAACACTGCCCTTCTGTTCTCCCATGATTGATCTCTCCAAGGAGTGTATCTACCTCATGTAAATGTTCACCTCATATGCCTGTCTATTATTTGACTGGAAGCCACAAGAGTGAGTCCAATTCCAGACCTGAAGGATAGCTAGGGGCCATAGTCTCAACCATCTCTCCAGGCTCTATCAGACCACCAAACCTAGTTTTTTTTTTTAATGATTTTGAGTTTTGTTCCACATTGTTCTCCCACTCTATCTAGGATCTTTTGCATCAATTCCCCTTCTGAGAGCTACACAGTTTTAAATTAGTAGAAATCATCACCTTTTCTGGCTTTGCTGCATTTCTAGTTTTTCAGCTGAGAATTAAAAGAAGCAGTTCTCAAACATTTTAGTCTCAGGACTTTTATATACTTAAACAATTATTGAAGATGCCAAAAATCTTATTTTTCAATGTGAATTATATCTGCTGATATTTACCATACTTTACATTAAAACTGAGGGATTTTGAAAATAAAAACATACCAGCGTGCATTCTGTTAGTCATCAGAGTGATGTCAACACTACACATCATGTAACTTCTGGAATGCTCCACAGCACACTTCTGAGAAAATAACAATGAAAACAGCAAATAAAGTCTTCGTATTATTATGACAATAGTTCTGGCTTTGTGGATCCCCTGACAGAGTCTTAGGGACAATACTGAAGACTGCTGACTTAAAGTATAGGAAAAGAAAAAGACAACATTCTGAGTAAATCCCATGAGTATCTCAAAGGAACTCCTTACTAAACAGTTGTCTTCACAATGTCTAAGCAGTCCATAATTCAATCATAACTTTGAGAACATAACCTTGTTGGCAGTTCCTTCTTAAGTGCAGAGAGCCCAGAGAGTCCTAGGGCTAATCCTTTCCATCATTATTGATTCAACTTAAGTTGGCCTATTAAAAGTGTTATCAGCCTTGGTGGTTCAATAGTTAAGCACTCAGCTGCTAACCCAAAGGTTGGTGGTTCAAACCCACCCAGTAGCTCCTCAGGAAGCAAGACTTGGTGATCTACTTTCATAAAGATCACAGCTTAGGACCCCATGGGGCAGTTCTCTGTCATATATAGTCGCTCTGGGTTGGAATTGACTCAATGATAACAGGATGTGCATAGATAAAAATCTATTTAATCTCTAAGATATTATCTGGAGTTAATACCTGCTTGAAAATTACCTCTTTTATTTAGCATGGTTTACACCTGGCTATATCTAATGAGAAGATCAAGACATCTTGAAATATAAATTGTAGAAGAAGAATCAAGATGCATGTTCAGACAAACTCAATAGCACCTGAACAACAATAACAACAACTACAGGGTATTGAAGTCCTTGGAAAGTAGAAACAGTTAACTCACTCAGCTTCTGACCAAAAAGTTGGAAGTCTGATGATCTACTTCCAAGAAATCGACAACTGAAAAGCCTGTGGAGTACAGTTCTACTCTGACACTCGTGGGGTCACCATGAATCAGAACTAATTTCAAGGCAACTGATTTAAGGGTTCATGGTGACACAGACAATTAAGAGCTCAGCTACTACCCACAAGATTGCCAATTCAAATTCATTCAGAGGTGCCTTGGAAGAAAGGCCTGGCGATCTACTTCCAAAAGATTACAGTAATTGAAATTCCTATGGAATAAAGTTCTGCTGTGATGCACATGATATCAACATAAGTCAGAATCAACTCCACAGCAAATATTTTTTTTGTTTGTTTTAAGCAGGATATTGAGAGGCTTTTGTTGTTGTTGTTATGTGCCGTCGAGTCGGCCCCGACTCATAGCGACCCCTCCTTGGGTTTCCGAGGCAGTATCACTACGGAAGTAGGATTGCCCAACCTTCCGATACAGGATAAGTAAACTTTCAAGGAGGACACTTGGGAGGGTCATAAAGAAATAAAGAGAAGCAGAGGAAAGCCTAATTCAAAGCATGTTCTATCTGAGAAAGCCAAGTGAAACACCACAGTCTTGCTTCCTCCCATGTGATTTCTGCACCTTTGACCCCTGACAGGGGCTTACCAACCAACCTTCCCCCCTATTAGTCATCCTGAACTCTTTAATTAGGGGTGTTTTGTGTGTTAGTGGGTTTTTATTTTTTTTGCATTTTGAATTAGAAAGAAGTGGTTTGGGTTTTTCACATTTAGGCAAGACTGGGAAAATTGTAAACTTTTGAGGCACTTAGAATAGTTGGATCACATATTGCTCTGTGAATAGAAAAATTCCAAGTGGTAAACCAACACAGAGAAAAGTAAAAGCAAAAGAAGCCTTTGTTCTTAAAACTAAAACTTAAAACTGATAATGGTTTTTTTTTTTTTTTGGTAGCATGAATATATGAAAACCATTGACTAAGTACTGGTTCATAAATCCCGGTTCAAAAAGAGCACAAACTCAAATATTGCTTCTAGGACTCATAACGTTTTTGCTAAGACAAGTTCCTTAAACTAACTTTGTTCCATAATTATTCTTAACTTTTCAAAAAAAGAAACCTTTCTTTAAGAAGCAAAGCTTTCTAAATTTCCTCACAACTGTAATGTTTGTTTTTGTAATTTTTTTGTATTTGCTCTTGAGTTATTCCAGATTTGGCTTCAGGCTCCCTCCACAGTTGCTCAGGCAAATTAACTTCTGTTGGGTCACAGAACTATGATTCAATTCTATTCAAAGCAAGCTGATTCTAGAGTCAACTTTTGTACAAACTTCATTTAATTTGAGCCTAGTATGGGCCGTGTGAGTTCAGGGAGCTATTTAAGCCCATTTGGTAGATGTGGAAAGTGAGATACCAGTCTTTTCATTGGCTCTCCTAGGATAACACTGTACATGTGTGGTGGAGTGGAAGCTACAACGCAGATTCCCAGGGTCCTGCCCAGTGCAGTGTCTTTCCCCTCCACCCATACTGTGATGCATTTCATGTGCTATTTGCCAGCATATCTTGTTTTCTTCTGCAAAATATTTTCAGAATCCAAGTCTTACTACCCACAGTCCTTCCACCTGATCCAAATCAACATTGTTTTTCTCCTGGATTGTTGCCATAGCTTGCTATGTAACATCCCTGCTTCTGCTTTCTTCCCCTTTCACTCTTTTCTCTGCACAACCATTTAAAGTATAAATGGCATCCAGTCATGTAATAGTTCTGCATAAAATTTCCAAATGTTTTGCATCTCACTTGGAGAAGAAGCCAACATCTTTATTTGGCTTAAGACCCTATCTGATTAGGCTCTCTGAGCTCTCTCACATAATTGTCAACTGCTTCTCCTTCAGGTCACACTCCATCAGCCACACTTGTCTCTGATATTTTGCCAACATGCTTCCATCTCAGGGTCTTGGCATGTAATCTTCTTTCTTACTGGAATGTTTTTTCTGGAAATAGCCACATGACGCAAATTTTCCTTTCACCTAAAAACACTCCCTATCTCCTTCTCCTGCTCTATTTTTCTCCAGTGCACTCATCCCTCCTAGCACACTGTATGCATTACTTGTTTGTTTTATTTATTATCCATCTCTTTCCACTACATTGTAAACTTCACAATGGCAAAGATTTTTATTTGTTTACTTGCTTGCCTCCTTTTCCCTAGCACCCACAACAAACTATACATAAATGGTCAATAAATAATTCACCACTTTTCTGTCAGTTTGTCCTACTGTAGTGGCTTGTGTGTTGCTATGATGCTGGAAGCTATTCCACCGGTATTTCAAATACCTGCAGGTTTACCTCTGGTAAACAGGTTTCATTGGTGTTTCCAGACTAAGACAGACTGGGAAGAAAGGCCTGGCAATCTACTCCCCCAAATTGTTGTTGTTGTTGTGTGCCGTCAAATTGGACCTGACTCATAGCGACCCTCCTTGGGTTTCCGAGGCAGTATCAACTATGGAAGTAGATTGCCCCTTCCCCCAAATTAGTGAATAAAAACTTTATGGAGCACAATAGAAAGTTGTCTGATATAGGGCTGAGGAATGATTCCCTTTGTTTGTAAGGCACTCAAAATACACCCATGTGTAGGAGCCTACTCAAAGCAATTAACAATAACTTACAAGAATAGTTCAAATTTTGCATTGGAACATTCTTCCTGCCATATGAGAGAACGTGATTGAGCTAGAGAGTAAGAAAAGGACTTTCAGAAATTGTTGGTCATGAGGCATAGGGAGATGCATAAAAGATTTAGAATGGAAAGAATGGGGTTTAAATTCTATCCTTGGTGTGGGATTTTTGGGTCAATTACATAAATTCATTAAATTCACAGTTTCTTATTATAAATTGGGGTGTGCACTAAATCTATCTCTCTAGGAAGTTGTAAGGATAAAGTGAGAAAGGGTGTATCTCCAAACATGTGCAATTTATTTATGTGCTGAGGGAGCTCTCCCTTGTGAACTCTTAAAGTATCCACTGACACAACACAGACCTCATGCCTCATTTGCCTTCCCAATACCTTCTCACTAGAAAAGTCAGCATTTTCCAGAGGTGGATATGGGGCTGGCAGTGGGAGCTGCCCTCTGAAAGAACTGGGAGAAAATCTACTGGACATTTTCTTCAGTAGAGTCAGAGATGGAAGATCCAAGTCCATATCCAGGATGGTGTAGTCTTTCCTCCTCACCAGGAGAAGATACAAGGAATAAAACACAAAAAATATAAAGTCATTTTTATTTAGCATTGGCTAATAACTAAGGAGCTCTGGTGGTATAGTGTCTAAGGTATTTGACTACTAACCAGGAGGAGGACTACTACTCCTCGGAAGGAAGGTTGGGCAATCTACTTCCATAGTGACACTGCCTTGGAAACCCAAGAAGGGGTCACTATGAGTTGGGTCTGACTCGATGGCAGTGGGTTTGGTTGGTTTGGGTTTGACTGCTAACTAAAAGGCTAGTGGTTCACACCTACCAGCAGGTCCCCAAGAGAAAAACCTGGCAAACTGCTCCCTAAAGATTACAGCCAAGAAAACCTGATGATGCAGTTTTACTCTTCACATGGAGTTACTGAGTCAGAATAGACTTGACAACACACTGCAACAACAATAACTGAGTACAATCAGTTTGCAATCTTACCCAAGAGTATTAACAGCTGTGACTACAGAAAAATGAAACAGGACACCAAAATCAACATCCCTGAATTCTGTCCTACAGTTATGTGGCTTTACCAGAGCCAAAATAGGGCATGACAAAAAGACTTGAGAGGGTTCAAAAGGACTCAATGAATACATTGATATTTTTAACCAAATGATATGAACTTAACGTATTGGAACACTAGCCAAAAATGGAATTTTCATTTTCTGGAAGTATCTTTCACTTTCCAGTCCAATTTCATCATCAAGGAGACAAGGAACCCCACGTGCTCATGTGACAGTTTTCAAATACCACTTAATTTTTGGTCTGTTATTGCTGTTTAGCTCAATATACAGTACTTCCCTTAACTTGTATCCATGTTGGTTTCCCTTTTCATAAATCAAAGAGAGTATAATAAATATACTATACTCATTTGAAAATAAGACAGATAATGGTTATAATTTAATTCTCTTAAATAATTTATTCTTACTAAATGATTCTTACATAAGAAATATAGGAAGCACTAAAATTCCAGCAGCCAATTGAGAAAACAACAAGTCTTATGGGAACACATTTCTGCCCACTGGTTTAGACCCCAAAAACTGAAACCAAAATCCACTGCCATCAAGTTGATAACAACTCATAGCAACCCTATAGGACAGAGTAGAACTACCCAGGGGGGTTTTAAGTCTGTAAATCTTTAAAGAAGCAGACTTACACATCTTTCTCCAGAGGAATGGATGTTGGTTTCAAAAAGCTGAACTTTCAGTTAGCAGCCATGTGCTTAACCACTGTGCCACCAGGGCTCCTGACCTAGATCAATGTCATGAAATAGCGTAAAGATACCCTAAAACCTTATTTCTCCTTTCCACTTGCCCCGTTGGGTTTCTGAGAGGACAAGCCAGGTCTGGGGCTACCCAAACATGGTTGGAATTACTTAGGTAAAGAAGATGCTTCTGTTTGGTCTAGAGTTAACTTTAATTTATAAATAACCTGGAAACAGAGAATACATTCTTTGAGGGAAACCCAGGTCTATAAAGTTCATGTTGTATTTTATTCAACCAAATACTATCCCCAAAATGTTATCAGAAGACATTGTCTCACATAAGTGAAGCAACAGTTCAGGACTGCTGTCGTCACCAAGACAGCCAGTGGATAAGGCAACAGGCAAGAGCTGACTGGCACATATGTCCCCGGGGTAATCTGAAACTTCCTGATGCACACCAAGAGCCATAGTATCATGAGAGTCCCTATGAAGAAGACCAAATAACAATCACAGGAAGTCAGAGTAGAAGGGATCTCAGAGATGAGGAAACTGAGGTCTAGAAAAATCAAG
Organism: Orycteropus afer afer; assembly: GCF_000298275.1. Taxonomy (NCBI): domain Eukaryota; kingdom Metazoa; phylum Chordata; class Mammalia; order Tubulidentata; family Orycteropodidae; genus Orycteropus; species Orycteropus afer. Next base: position 4,725,061 of record NW_006921771.1, read on the forward strand.
TGACTCACAAACATCACACAAGACTCATTCTCTTTACCAGAACAGACTGTAGACAATTTTGGGCAGCAGAAATTCCTGATATTGTTTACAAAGACCCTCATAGAGACTGACAGAATCTGGCCTGAGGACCTGGCTAGGCTGACAAAACATTTCCTAAGTTTATAATACATGCGGATGTTGGTTGTTGGTTCAGAGGTAGAATTCTCACCTTACATGTAAGAGACTTGGGCTTGATTCCAGGTAAATGTACTTCAAGAACAGCCACCACTCTGTTTGTCAGTGGTGACTTGTACGTCACTTTGATGCTGAACAGGTCTCAGATGATCTTCCAGACTAAGACAGACTAGGAAGAAAGGCCTGGTGATCTATCTCAAAAACATCAACCAATGTAAACCCCATGGATCACAGTGAGCCACTCTGCAACTGATCATGGGGACAGCACTGTTGGGCTTGAGGTTGCTACGAGTCCAGCCTGACTCTAACAACTGACAACAACAACAACTTTATACATATTTTTAGGTCCACCGGTTTCACTGTAACCCACAACCTTTGCCTGCATGAAGTTCAAAGCCTCACCCATGATTGGTTTTAGATGTATCTTCAGCGTCTGTGGAAGGAAATAGGCAAACATCTGTTTTTTACAAATAATAAGTTTGCTTCTGACCTTACATTTAAATTGTGGGAAATTCCTTTCTGTTGCATAGATGTCCTTTGGCTAAAACTGCTTTGATTGTTTTCAGCATTGTTTTCCTTGGACTTTAACAACTAAGAAAGAGAAAGAGCATTCTTGGCTGAGGAGACAGAAGTTTCTAGATACAGCAAGTTTAAAAATATAAACAAGAACCACTCATGAAGCTAATACTTGTAAAGCCAGACTTGAATGAATTTCCATTTACTATCATCAAGTTTCAGAAGCTAAACAAATCAGTGAAAATGTTTCCATAGTGAAATGTGAAAAGATGAAAAGAAAGAAAATAAGTGAGTTCACAAACTTGGGCTTGTGTGTGGCTTGATGTTTTTTTGAACAAAGAGATAGACTAGAAGTGCTGATGTCATTAGATAATTATTTTCAATCCACATTATTCATGAATCCCATATTTGCAAATGCAACTACTCACTAAATTTATTTGTATCCCCCAAATCAGTACTTAGGGTACATTCACAGTCAATTTGAGGACATACACAGAGCAACTAAAAATTTGAGTCACTTGATACACAAATTCCAAGCTCTACTTTCTTGTTTCAGTCCTTATACTGTAAGCAACTGTCATTTTCATGTTGTATTTAGTGCAACTTTTTTTTTTCCTTTGGTAATTTCTCTCTTTTAAATGACCTTCAAACATAAATATAGTTATAGGCATAGTTCCATTTGCCTACCCACACCTGATCATCTTGACTGTCTACCTGTGTATCCACTCATAGATAATTGTTTATTATTACTGATAATGCAGACTTGTGTATGTAATAGTGTTTACCTTGGTGTCTGTAACTCTTGTGCACCTTTCCATGTCTTCCTTTTCCTTAGTGATAACTGAACTGGTCACCCACTTTTGGTATATTTCCTTTCTCTTCACTCAAATCAAAGTGTGTCTTGTACGTAGCTAGCATTTTCCCTCCCCTCCTATCCCATCATTGATAGCTATA
>NW_006921771.1:4727414-4730551 GCF_000298275.1 Orycteropus afer afer
GGGTTTGAACCGCCAGCCGTCTGGTTAGCAGGCAAGTGTCTTAGCCACTATGCTACCAGAGCTCCCTGTTTCTCTTTTAGTTGGGTTTATTGCGAAAAGAATAGCAGCATGTGTCTTACAGTGGGTAGCATTTTATCACACTCTTTCAGATTCCTTACTGTATTGATTCCTAGAATTACTATCCTGAAGAAATTTAGTGCCTAATAACAGACAGAAGAAACTTATCTGCACAGATTTAAAAATAACTTGTGAAAATGCATAAAAGTAATATCATGAATGGGAAAAAATTAGAAGTATATTGATTAAAAATCAATTTATGCATTGATTCTACATAGATACAGGTGCAGTGATATGATATCTTGAATTTGAGTAAGAGGGATGTGGTGAGGAATTACTGAAATAGGATTGGGCATATATTAATCATTGTTGAAACTGATCTTCAGTACACTCTTTCCCTACTTTTATATATGCTTGGAAATCTCATAATATAATACTAAAAAAGGACTGGTTCCAACTTTGTTATTATTTGGCTACTTGCGAGTAGCATTCCATCAAAAAAAGAGCACTACTATATCCTTTCTTTTTGCAATATCTTCAACTCTGCCATCTTTTTATTTGGTTTCCAAATCAACTCTTGCCCTAACCAACTAGAAATTCCATTACTTTAGACATTTATCAATAGAAATATAATCCCAAATTATTTGCTCTTAATATCCCATCAAAGCTCAGTGGTTAAAATGATTATACCACCATTGTCTTGCCAGGTGCCATAAAAGAAAGAGATGACAGGAAGACCAGGCATTGACATGGTTTAAATTATCATATGTTGTCAGTTGCTGTCGAGTCAATTCCAACCATAGTGACTCTATGTATGACAAAACAAAAGACTGCTCCTGTACCATCCTCAAAATTGTTGCTATGCTTGAGCCTATCCTACAATTACATATGATGAACATTTTAAAGATTCAGAAGGAAATTGGGTCAGACACATGGCAGAGAGGTTTCAAATAGTTTCTCTTCCAGACTGATTTTCTTGACCTCCAATGCTTTATCAAAGGATGCAGGACTGCAGATGATAAAGGTGAAGTGAGATTCTCTTCATATTATCTTTCAGCATCACTGCCTTCCTCTATAACAGTAATATTCCTACTCATAGCTAGAACTGGATACATCTGGACCTGGTATACCATCACTTCTGGAATTACACTTTATACAATATTATGTCAAAACTTGAAGTACTTATTTTGTTTTTCATTCTCAGATATTCCAACTAATATAACTAGCTCAAAGCACACCTTCAAATTCAAGATTCAAACTCATCCTGACCCAGACCCAGGAGTCATGCCTTTATACTTACTTCTGGGCTCATCCCATGACAATTCTTAGGGTTTTACAAAATGGAATAATGATACCCATTTCATAGACCCAATATACATTTTTTCATGTTGAATGGTATATGTACCCCTAGAAGATAAAAGAAAAATCATTGACCCAAGAGTGATTCAGCCATCACATATGACCCCCACATTTTACAGATGAAGAACTGTAATTTACTCAAGATTATGACCACAGTTAATAATATATATCTGGATGGCCCACAACAATGACAACACCACCATTATTTTATATTGACAAAGAATACTGAAAATACCATGGACTTCCAGAAGAACAAACAAATCTGCCATCTGGTCAATTCCAACTCATAGTAATCCCCATTGGGTTTCCATTGAAAACCTTGTAAGTAGCACTGATCGAGTGATATATTACTGGAACACTTTATGAATTTTAATACCAATGACTGTAGACCAGACGAGTTGTGGGATGACATCAAACACATCGTACATGAAAAAAGTAAAAGGTCATTAAAAAGACAGGAAAGGAAGAAAAGACCAAATTGGATGTTAGAAAAGCAGAAAAGACTCTGTAACTTGCTCTTGAGTATAGAGTAGCTAAAGCAAATGGAAGAAATGGCAAAGTCAAAGAGCTGAACAGAAGATATCAAAGGGCACTTAGAGAAGACAAAGGAAAGTGTTATGATGAAATGTGCGCAAAAACCTAGACTTAGAAAACCCAAAGGGAAGAACACACTCAGCATTTCTGAAGCTGAAAGAACTGAAGAAAAAACTCAAGTCTTGACTTGCAATATTGAAGGATTCTATGGGCAAAATATGGAATGATGCAGGAAGCATCAAAAGAAGATGGAAGGAATAGACAGAGTCACTGTACCAGAAAGAATAAATTGATGTTCAAGTATTTCATGAGGTAGTATATGATCAAGAACCAATGGAATTAAGGAAGAAGTCTGAGCTGTACTGAAGGAATTGGCAAAAAACAAAGCTCCAGGAATTGACAGATTATCCATTGAGATGTTTCAACAAACTGATGCAGGTATGGGAGGAACTTACTCACTTATGCCAAGAAATTTAGAAGGCAGCTATCCCCCCAACTGACTGGAAGAGATTCATATTTCTACATTCATGATCCAACAGAATGTAGAAATCATCTAACAATATCATTAATGCCACATGCAAGTAAAATTCTGCTGAATTAATTCTGCTGAATAATTAAAAAATGGTTGCAGCAGTGTATTGACAGGGAACATCTAGAAATGCAAGCTGGATTCAGAAGAGGACATGGAACAAAGTATCTCATTGCTGATGTCAGATCTTGGCTGAAAGCAAAGAATAGCAGAAAGTTGTTTGCTTGTCTTTTATTGATTATACAAAGGCATTAAACTGTGTAGAGCATAACAAATTACGGATAACATTGTGAATAATGGGAATTCTAGAACACTTAATTGTGCTCATAAGGAACCTGTACATAGACCAAGAGGCTATCGTTTGAACAAAACAAGGGGATACTGCATGATTTAAATCAAGAAGGTATGTGTGATGGTTGTATCCTTTCACCATACTTATTTAGTCTGTATGCTGAGCAAATAATCTGAGACGCTGGACTATTTGAAGAGGAATGTGACATTTGGATTGAAGGAAGACTCATTAACAACCTACAATATGCAGATGACACAATCTTGCTTGCTGAAAGTGAAGAGGACTTGAAGTCCTTACTGATGAAGATCTAAGACTATAGTCTTCAATATGGACTACACCTCAACATAAAGAAAACAAAAACAAAAA